>NC_043965.1:48666995-48966995 GCF_902148855.1 Sphaeramia orbicularis | reverse complement strand
AAGTAAAGACATATTTCTTCTGATTAACGCTGGATGGCTTCAATGGGCATGTTGACCTGCTCTGAAAAATACTTTATAGGTTCATATTTCATAAGTGCTGGATGCCCTAACCCTTCAGCACAGCTGTTATGCAGCAGAATCATCATGTAAGTAAAGCACTAACGCTTTCATGCATGAATACATATGTCAGTTCTGAAAAAAGTATCTAGATTTGGTTTAGATTGATTTTATTACTCAAAATTAGGCTAAAGTTGAAATGCATTTAGAGTTTTAAAATGTATTTATTTGTTTTCAAATATGGTTGTATTAAGAAGATATTTAAGTGTCTACATATGTGGACACCATGCAACAAAGAGGTAAAAATGGTCAAAATCAATAAACAGCCTCGGACAAAAGAATGCTAACATTATGAGAGAGCTCTGTGAATTTCCCTGTGCATGAATTGTACTATCCAAATAAATCTGCCTCGCCTCATGAGAGTTTAATGTCTTTATAGGATGTACAAACACATACAAGAGAGAAAAAACAGATTTGGCATGTTTAGAGGGAGAGTCCGCATGGTGGTCTGAATACTTGGTGCATCAAAGAAGTCCAGTAGCATAGAACTGTGATGATGACACCAGCTAGTTTTATTGGAACTGTTGAAAGATTATTGCTTTGTACCCAAAGATATTAACAGTTATCAGACATATAAAGATGCCTAAACCTTTGTTTAAACCTAAACATTTAATGAGGATGTTAGACTTTTATTTGTTGTATATTAGTCCTTTGATGCATGGCGTCCACATACGTGGACAGTTGGTTTTCTGGGTGTACAAGCTGTATTTTACATCAAATTTTATTTTTAAAAGCAGATATTTGTTCAACACACTTTCGTCTTCACACTAATATTTATTTCACCTGGCTCAGCCTTCTGGAGTAGAAGTTTTTTACAGATACTCCTGGAACATTTAGCAGCCATCTTAACTTTATGAGATCACAGAAGAGTCCAAATTCTAAAACTAAGATGATCCTTTTTTTCATTGTATTGATTCGGTTCCATAGAGACTGCCCCCATGTGGTTTGGAGAATGTTCCCTTTAGAAGTCTTTGGAAAGTGAGATTAAACTATGTGTCCACAAATGTGGATGTCATAACTGCAGCACATGGCCCACCTGAGCAGCGACACTACCATCTGTACTCTGTACCTGACAGATCCTGGTATGTTTGGAACCTCATTATGTAGTGTGTGTGTGTGTGTGTGTGTGTGTGTGTGTGTGTGTATCCTCTGCTATATTTGACCTATTGTTGCATCTGCCACATAAGCATCAACTTTTCTCAAGTGTTTACAAACATTGATGACATGTTAGAGCAGCTAATAGGTTAACAGGGATGAGATGGGTGGAGCCTAAAGGGCTTTTGTTCATGATGTTATGCAGGTGAACAGCTGACGGTAAATGAAGCCGAACTGTAACAGAACGCACACGGAACGTTTTCTTCTGTGGTTTTATTGGCTGAAGGGGTATTGTAATCATTTTGTCATCTGTCTGTCTGTCAACAACATAATCACATTATCTGAAGAATGCACTGACATATCTGCACCACATTTATACTGTGGATGCATCTTGGCATGGAGCAGAAACCTATTGAAAACAGGTGACCTTGACCTACTTTTTCAAGGTCAGTTGTAATATCTGAGTACTTTCAAATATAAATATGTAGTTTTACACAAAGACAATCTATTCTGAATTATAGGGCAGTAACTTTCAACAGAATCATACACTCTGTTTGGCCAAGGAGGATTAAAATTGCGCAGGACGTTATGTTAATTCATGCGTTTGTTCTTTCTGTCTGTTATATAATGATGCACAGTGCATCAATTAGATCACTGGTGTCAAACGTGTGGCCCATGGGCCAAAACCGACCCGCGAAATGGTCCTATCCGGCCCGTGAAAAAATGCAAAATGTAAAAATTACATGCAGATATTTGCAGTCATTCTAGTTCAGGTTCCACTTTTAGCCCAGTTTGAGCTCAAGTGGGTTGGATCAGTAAAACACTATCATAATAACCTATAAATAATGGCAGCTCCAGATTTTTCTCTTTTATTTTAGTGTAAAAAAAAAAAAGTAAAATTACATGAAAATGTTTACATTTGCAAACTATCCTTTGACAAAAAATGTGAATAATCTGAACAAATATGAAGAACCTGAAATGTCTTAATATAAATAAATGGCATTTGACCAATATTCTGCCTGTTATTAAATGTATTTGTAGATCCACTGTGATCTGTAAGTTATCATGAACATATGGAAACCATAAACTGAGACAGAATATTGACACTTATTTCTCTTGATAAATTTCAGTTTTTGCATATTGTGTTCGATATTGTGGTTATTTTTTTCATTCTTTACCCTTTGTTCTGCATATTAAAAACATTAATATGGATGTTTTTGCATCTTTATTATTTTGTTCAGGCTATGATTTAAATAAGTTTGTACAATTTACTTGAAATTCACGGATTAATTTCCAGCAAAGGTCTAATAAGTATTTAACAAGGACCTTTAGAGTCCCATTCCCCAATCATGCAAAAGAAACACTTTTAGATCACTTGAAATATTATTGACAAATGTAATAGCATAATCAATGACTGGATAATGTGTCTCACAAGTGCATTATAAATGAAATAATGTATTACTTCCGACAAAAATCAACATGATTAATTTAGTATTTTTTTGTTTTTGTTTTTTTTTTGGTTTCAGAAAATGCAGATATTACCATTCCTTCTAAAACTGTGACTCATGTTTCAATGGAAATGTTTGTCAAAATAATCAGTATGAGGATTTTTCTATATTCATGTCGGCATATTGTTCAGTGTTGAAGTTTTTGAACAGAATATGAGGGAGAGAATGACCGGACTCGCAGACCAGTCCAGATATCAAACATTCCCTCTATCTAATATCTCCTGGGCATGTGCGACACGTGTGCATATCTCAGATCACATCTTTGGAAATTCACATGTATTAGTGAGCTCTGATTTGTGTTTGTGCTGGAGCTGCTGTTGACGAGCTCCAGAAGCTGTCGTCAAGTGGAAAGAAGGAGCTACAGCCGTGGAGCCCAAACTCTGCCTTATTCGGCATGGTTTCCTGTTAGTATAGTCTGTGTGTGACGAGTTTGTGTGTTTGAAATGACATGGTTTTTTAGTGTTACCATCCCTGTGTGTGTGTGTGTGTGTGTGTGTGTGTGTGTGTGTGTGTTTGTGTGTGTGTGACTCAGAGCTGTGTCACCGAAGGAGCTTAGTGTTCAGTGACTCACGGGCAATGTTTGAAACTAAATCATGAGACAACGCAGAATGGAATCATTGACTCCGCCTCTTCTCTGACACCTTGTTTGTTTGTTAGACTCTTATGTCAAACGCATAAAACGTATAATATCCTTTTGTTTCTTCTCATTAAATTAAAAAAAAGAAAAGCAGGCGAGTCACAAGCCCAGGGTAAGTGAGCAGGGCTTGTGTGTGTGTTAACTAAACATTAGTTCAGCATCCACAGGGGTCTCTTCCTGCAGTTTATTTTCTGTTCTCCTCAGATTCCCATGATATCACTCTATGTGCACTTCAGTTCTGGAGACCTGGACTGTGCATGTGGGGAACATTTATGAAGAATTACTTGAAAGTTACTTAAAATTTAGTGTGATTAAAAACAAATATTGAGGTCATGAGGCGCTTGGATGCACAGGAAGGCTTTATTTAGCTTTTTATATGTTTACAAGTAGCTCTATAATCATACTACATGTTAACGTCTTTCTGGGTCTTTCTGTGAAACTGGTTTATTTTAGTATCTGTCACGTTTATCAGCTTTTTTTATTAAATTTAAATTTAGACATGTTTCCCACCAGGATGTACCTAATGATGACCTCAGATAAATGCAAAAAAAAAATTATACTCTTGCTCTGAGCCATCCAAAAATTAATGAACTTTTAATAAGATATTGGGGCCAAAAATAGGACCAAAATTGGGACATGAAAAACTACCGAGGTGTCAGTGCTTTTGATCTGGAAAACACGGCTGTAAATGGTCTTATATGCCGCTATAAATAAAGACACTGGTTAAATTTGACAATCCTAGTGGTTTTCTAACTCAGACGTGGGTTTTTCATGAATCTCAGTCTCATTCCAGGTTTTGTATGTAACCCATTGTGTCCACTTGCATTACATACAGAACCTAACCAGTTAAACACATATAAATCGCGAATGATTTTGAAACAGCGGTAATTTTTGTGAAACACTCTGCCTTGCATATTTTCTTTGATTCAGAAAATGTACCTGTGACAGAAAAAAAAAAAGATATTTGAAAAAATAATAACGTGTAATTTTCGCGTCCTTTTTACTGTGTTACATGTGGATTTTTTTTGGCGTGTGCCAAATAAAAAATTTTTTTATCTGAAAAATAGTTTCTCTTTTATCTCAGTAAATATTTATTTTTAAAAGTGCTTCCAATCTTGCTTCATAACATTAGTCTACATCTTGTTTGATTTTTTTGCCTCTCTGTCCTGCTTTTAGGTACCAGTTTCATAGAAGCACCCTTTTCAAATTGCGTTTTTCAGTGAACTGTAGTTCCAGCTTTTAAGGCCCATTGCTCCGTAGACCTCCAACTTGTGTAGGCTTTGTCTTCAGGAAGTTTGGGAATATTTATGTGTTGACATGATTTATTAATGCAGGTTGTCAAACTGCTCCACTGTAGAGCTGCAGTCCTTAATATTAAATGAAAGTTCCTCTAAAAGTACCCAGGTATATGTCAGAAACAGGTGGCAAACCACTCTCAGCCCTGACCTGGCTGGCAGTCTGGTAAGTGCAGTGTCTTCTCAGCGGTGGATAAAAGCACAATTAAAGATATGCCACTTCCTGTCTGTAGACCTCTATCATCCCTGGCAATAACCAAGCCTCATGGTGAAACCAAGTGTCAGGATGAATGTCCACTGGATCCCAGATCACGCACACGATCACTCATTTATTTTTAAGTTAGTTGGAGAATGTGTGTCTGCACTGTGACTACCCTCTGCCAGGGTTCAGTACTTCACATCAGTTGTATTTTGTACTTCAAATGCTGCCGTATATTAGTTATACATATAGATAGACATTGCTTCGAACAAAAGTATGCAAAAGAAATTCCACTTTTAAAACTACACTCCGATATATGGAAATAAATCAACCAAAAAAGAAAATAAATATCACACAAATGTGAAACTATTTCATTGTGGCTCTTTAAACCTTTAATCTCTAAGCCTAAAATGGTCCACCTGTACTTTTTTTTTCTTATTTTAACGATAAAAAGGCAGAAAATATGCTGTGAGTGAGTCCATTTGCCCATTTTTCCAGAATATGTTTTTTTTCCCAGATCTTTCCAAATCTAGCAATCATTTACAATTTACAGCATGTTATAATTCTGCTAAAATAGTTTCTTCTCCAGCTTCTAATACAGATGTGAGTGAAATTGCCATAATGACCCAATGAAGCCTAAAAGCACGTCTCAATTTTCAGAGACTGTTGGAATTTTTCCAAATGCACAAACAGTGAAGGAGATACAGCCATTTGAACTGCATATGTGCAGGGTGTGTCAGCGATGACACATCAGGTTTTAAAGGGTTAACAATACTTAATGTCTGAAAAGGAGTAGGAAGAAGCCCAGCTTATATTGTCCAACCTCAACTTTACATGATTAGTCTAATCAGCTTATGTAAACCAAAACAAAGAACAGGTCAGTCATTAAATTGCAGAAAAAGACAACAAATGTTTACATCCCATCAATAACTAATACAGTTGGACTGGCGTTCATTGATTCTATGTCTCTGGAAAATAAGTTTTTTATACATCTTCTTAAATTTTGTGATGTTTTCACACTGTTTGATGTATAGTTCTATTCCACTAAACAACTCCACAACATGAAATACACATCTTTTTAAGATTTGTTCTAGTGAAATGTTGTTTCATATTTAGTTCCTCTCTGTGGTCATAACCACCCATCTGTGACTAAGTTCTGTATGTTTCCTGGAAGTCATTTATTTCTTGCTTTGTATAATATTTGTGCAGTTTTAATTTCCACCAAATCCTTTAATTGAAGTGTATGTGAGAGTAAAATAGTTTACTGGTCTGTTCCAGATATCCTGTGTTGTTTATTATGTGTATTGCTCTCTTTTGAAGTGTGCATCATGGTTGTAGGTTGGTTTTGTAAGTGTTACCCCATACTTCCATGTTCTGTGTTGGAACTGAACAGAACAAAGGCTGGAACTCCAGTACTCCATGTAAACCTGGGCAGTATGACCCAAAACACTGACACGATGGAAATATTCAAACAGTCATTGGATTAGATCAAATCATTGTTCCAATTCAGTATGATGACTGATTCATCGTCCTGGTCAAGAAAGGATTGTGTTTGGTCAGAACATGATGGACAGCAAAGCATTTCACAAATGGAGAGGGTTCCAGTAGAACATTCAATACAGTTACAGTTAAAAAAACAAAATCAGTTTTTAACATTACAATAAGGTTAAACAACAAAACAATGAGCAATCATTATATTAATTATTAGTTATATAATATTATATCATGGTTGTAACTGTCATCATTTTATCACCCAGTCCTACTTTTAGGGCACTGACCAAATTACTGGGACACTATTGAGTATTAAAAAATCCAATTTATTTCTGACTAGAGCTGCAACCGATGAATCGATTAGTTGCTTGAAGCGAATGCAAAAATTCACGATTCGATTAATCGACTCGAATTGATTGAAGGGAGATATTCTATAGCAGTTTTCCTGAATTGAAGCTTCTTTGTGCATCACAATAAGCGTCCGTGTGAAACACAACAGTGGAACCAATGTTTAACAGCAGAGAAATGAAGGAAACAAAGCTTTGATTCAGAAGAATTGTGGTTGAATGATTTTTTTTAGATCACTTTGAGTCGATTAATTGGTTGCAGCTCTATTTCTGACTAGAAAGTCTCATCACTATGAGTACATACAATGTTTGTACATTTGTATTATGTACAATATTTTAATCCTGGTCATCTATCTATCTATCTGTCTGTCTGTCTGTCCGTCTGTCTATAGAAGTTACTAAAGAAGTAATTAAAAATCGGTTTATTTTTTATAGTGTAACCCTGGTCTGTTTAGGCTCTACTGTCAAGTGAGATAATGTTTTCTAGACCAAATGTGAGTCCAGTGAAGTTAAATCCATCTATTGCATCTGTTCTTGTTCCGATACCCCTCCCACTGGAAGCAGCTGCATCGTCACATCCACTGGACCCACATACAGCCCGTGTGTCTTTTTTCATAAACTCAAAATGGTGTCCTACATGACGACATACATACCAACTATGTTATGTTTGCTTTCATTATTTATTAGAATTTCCATTAGCTTTTTGCTCAGTAAACTCCAGTCCTGATAAGGGTCAATGCACAGACAGTAGCTTTTGAGTACTTTTGACCCAGTGCAGGTACTTTGCTGTAACTTGTGTGTAGAAGCTTCATTCTGTTTATTAAGTCATCTGTGGGTTACAGCCATAATGGTGATTTAGGGCCCAGTTATCTGACCCATAGATGACAGTTTCAGCATCAGCGCTACATGAACATGTGTGATCAACACATAATCAAAGACTGATTCTGGATCCATCCTCAGTAATCCCTTTCAAATGTTTTAATGATTAAAGCATGTCTAAATGTTTATTAGAGGGGTCAGTCCAAGCTTAAACAAGAAGTCCTACATAAGGCTTTGTATATATCCTGTGTGATGCGTGGACTTAATGCTGCAGGTCTTATCACAGTTTTCCTCTGGAGTCCTTAGACCAGTACCTTTCACAGGCGACGACGCTTTAATACCCACTAACATTAGGACATGTCTCCATCCACTGGGTCTCACAGACACTTATGTTGACAAGTCTCAGTATTTCAGTATCTCTTGAGATTGGAAGTGGTGTTCAGTAGCGTATTTAACTTGTTTTGATATAAGTTGACCCCTAAAAGAACCTCATTAGTTATTCTCTGCAGATTGAAATGGTTAAGTTACAATCCTCAGGAGAAATCCGTGTAGAGCTGATCATTTTTAGTTCGAAAGTGAAATTTAAAAAAAAAATCTAGTGGGCCAGGCACAACAAACCCCGCCCCTCGCACGTTTTGTAGTTTATTTTGGCATCGACCCAGCTGATGTCACCATGTCTATGTGTGTGCTGGTGTCCACATGGACAACATAGACAAATTTCAGCCATTATATAAGTAAATGGGGAAAAAAAGATTTAAAAAATTAATAGAAAATTGGAACTTGGACCTACTTCTCCCAAAATGTAATATCTATTCTGGCTCACTGGCAATCGATAAACCCGATTTGGTATGAATTCAACCAATAGTTTTGCTGCTAAAGTGTTAAAAAACAAAGAAACAAACTGAACCAAAAACGATACCCCTTGCCTCCCCTTTGGAGGGGGCGGGGTAATAAAAAAATTCTGACTTCCATAGATGTCACTCTACAGATGGATGACAAATTAAAGGAAAACAAACAAAGGATGCTAATGAAGTCCATAGTGATGAAGTGCATGGTACAGTTACCCAGTCATGCGGATCAGGCTCAGCTTTATTGTATGGTGAAGAATTTCTTACTCTGATGGGATTTGTTTCTTCTGGTCATCTCCACATCAATTGACTTCAAGGATTCACTGACTGGTTTGGTTAAAAATCATGTGATTTACTTGCTAATGCCATTGCGGTCAAAAGATCTCAACTCAGTTTCACTTTCCACCCGCATCATCAAATTTGGTCCTAACTTTTAAGTCAAACCCAAAGTCACCCAAAATTATAAGAAACAAAGACTGCTTTGGTCTGGACTCAGCTGTTCAGTGGCTTGGTTAGTTACCTCCGCTAGGAGGTGTTGTGATCACTTTGCTTTGCGTGTTTGCGTGTTTGTTTGTTTGTCTGTTTATTTGTTAGCAAGATAACTCACAATGTTATGGACAGATTTTCATGACATTTTCAGGAAATGTTGATACTGGCACAATTTAAATTAAATTAAATTTTGGTGGTGATGGGGGGGCAGATCTGTCTTGGTGGAGGTCTGCGCTCTTTGAGTGCTTTTCTTGTTTTTAGCATGTGACCACTTTTCTGGATGATTCACTTTAAGACTTTTTGGACCATGACTATTATCAGAAGAGAAGTTTTTAATCAAAATATTGATCATCCACTGAATTGACTACTAACCTATTACTGTCCTTACGCTAGTGTAACTAGATCCAACCCACACAGTTGATGATGAAAAGATGGATATTAAATATGTAACAAACATAATTTCAGACTTTGGTTCAGCCTTTCAGGTGTAAAAGCAGCCCTATGTCTACGTGTCGACCCAACAAGCATCATTAGAGTCTGCAGAGAAGAGGGAGAATTGAAGTGTTTGTATTAGATTTTGCTTTGATAGTGTCATCTTGGTAACCTAACGTCATTTGCCAGTAACATGCTTTGATGTACTTTATCAAATTATTTCAAACCTTTCATGTAAAATTTAAAAGAACCCTGTGTGTTAATATGAAAACACAGATTCTCTTTGAAAGTCGTTACATGGTGTATAATGTTACAACCATGGATGGAAGTTTGTGGAGACAGCCAAGTAGTTTTTCTCTCAGGTCTGTGCATGGTCTAGATTGTAAAATTAGATTATTTCGACAGACGAATGGAATTATGAATTGTTGCCGAGTTTTATTGAAACATGTATTGAATTTTGCAAGTGTCCCACTGCAACCCACGACCTCCTGCAAAGACTTTCCATGTGAACGCCACAAACCTCCGAAGACAGCAGCTGCATTGCAGGTTCCTGCTTCTTGTGAATGTTTGACAAGCACCACTCATGAAACAAGCCCAAATTTAGTTGGTCTGAATTCTATTGGCAGCTCCACTGGCTATGACACTATACACAAATGACGTGTCCATGTTGGCCTTCTTCTCACAGCGACCACTCTGTTGACATAAAAAGGTGGCTCATTTCCTTAACACACACACACTTGCGTTTGCTAGTGCTGTTTTCTGGGGCATTCCTTGTTTACAGTGTCAGGTTATAGATGTGGGTGTTTCTGGCTCTGCTAGAGTAAGGTTTGAGAGAAGGTGGTGTTGGGCCTGTTAAGGCCCACTGGGGCCCTCTGTACAAGTACAAGTGTTTTTCAGGAGCAGGGTGGGTCTGAAGGAGGTCGGAGGAAACGTGGGACAAAATTCCTTGTTGACATCAATCTCCTGCCATTGGGGGGCCCAAGGAAGCTGGGGTGGAGTGGAGGGGTGGTCAGCCTGTTGATATAACACCTCAACAAAGCAGGTCTGTTTGGATGGCTGGGCCTAATGGACTGCATCCACCAGCGAGAGGCTGTTTTAGAAAATGCTGCTAGTGGACAGAACTGAGTCTTTTTGGTTTTGTTGGTGCTTGTGTTGTTAGAAAAAGAGTGAGAACAAAGAATAAAATGCCTCATGTGCTGTATGAATATATGAGCGCTCAAACTGTGCCTTTATGTTTACATGCACAAAATGTTTAGGTTTGTGGCCAACAAATTTTAACCCCTTAAGTGCCGAAATTGTGATATTGCAAAAGGGTAGGATAGGATAGTTTTATTTATCATTTGTACATGTTCAGGTACATAGGAGTTATTATGCAGAGGTCTCTCAGAGTACAAATGTAAAAGATTAAAAGATACAATCAGAATAAAAGAATAATAAGATATAAGCGGTATAAAAGCAATTAAAAGACAACTGTACAGTGACTTGTAATAAATGTCTAAAAATACACAAATTGCACTTAAGGATATTGTTGCTCATGAGAACATTGCAGATTCCCTTCCCTTGTGTAATGTCCGTGAACAGAGGTAGGTAAGACAAGCAGCAAGCAACATAACTGAATGAAACAAATGGCTTTCTGAAATCTTCATATCAAAATTGAATATTTAATTTAAATAAAAGAAAGAAAAACTGCAGTGCCTAAAGGGTTAAAACAAGCTCTACTCCTACTGTGCTGTTTGCAGGGTTAATGACAATGAACATCCCATAATACTCTTGTCTCTTTGCATCTGTGAATCCTCCAGTTAACAGTAAGAAGACAGAAACCTGGACAGAGCTTCAGGACCTGTTTCACTTTGTGTCAAAATAGTTTTCTGTTTGTTTCTTTTCCTCGTCGTTGTGGATTTGATCGGCCTCTCTGTTTCATTCCTTCATCTTTCCTCTTGAAAATGTCTGGTGTTGCGATATTTGCGTCTAGTTTATTAAAAATAACAAAAAAAAAACGTAGGTGTCTCTTCTTCTGAGCAGATAGTCGGGCTTTTCTTTTGCTTCTACCGTCACCATGTTCCAAACTGACGGCAGAACATCGTTAAAACAGGAATGTTGGAATGTCCTGCTTGTCTCTGTCTTTTTATTCTTACAGTTCCATCTGCTCTGGTCTTAATCAGTTGATGGTTTTGTACTTTTTGGGCATTTCTCCCTTAATCTGGTTTCTTTTCATAAATTAAAAAAAAAAATCCAGTGAAGTAAAACACATCACTGCAAACTGACTGCTTGTTGGTCAGATGTGTTTTGGATCAGAGCAAGAAAGAAAATACAGGGACAAGGTTCGATGGTGCATATATTTGTCTTCACCTGCCACTACTCTGGTACCTAGTGCTGTTATTATCCTCCATCACACCTGAATATGAAGAGCACACCAGACTAAAGTTGTTGCTAACTGTTTGTTGTTGATTCATGTTGCGTTTCAAGTTCAGAGTTTTATGGAACCAAACCAAGACCACCCCTGTTTTTTATAATTAATTTTTATTATCGCTACATGAGGGCAAAACATCTTAATACAGAGAATTTCACGTAAAACCCAAATGACATAATCGTTGGCCCCAAAACCCAAAATGATGTTTATTTCAAAAAGTATATTATTTAACGCTGTGAAGCCTGAACCATTAAATCATTGACAGAAAATTCAGTTTCTTTGAAAATGAAGCCTATTTTGGTCATTCTGAACTTCAATTTCTATGTATTACTTTCAATTTTGTATCATATTTGATCCATCGGGTCTCAATGCTCAAATATGATAATTTTTGCACAAACAAAAACATTATATAACACAAACATGTCTAACAAATTGGTAATTCCTTTTCAAAATTGGCAAAGTTCTGCCTCCTTCCTCATTAATGACAATCTTGTAGTGTCACTGGAAAGGCCTCTGGTGAACAAATTCCTCCCCCCTGGTGGATTATCTGTGTACTGAATGTATCTAATTGTATACATCAGGTTTTTGAAGAAAAATTATCACATTGATCATGTAGAGGGCTTCAAAACTCATGTATCAAATATGATATGTTTGGCGTTATAGGGTTTAAAAAAAAAAAAAAGAAAACAAACATGTTGTTTGAAAAAAATTGCACACATACACAAAAAACATTATATGAAAAAAATATATATACACACACACAATACATGAAAGAACAGAAAAAATGATTAGAAAGTGTGTTCCTTAACAGAGACGGGCAGTTTTTCGGGATTCCAGCAGGATAGCAGCCAGCTTCAGTCTTTATGCCAGGATTGTTAGAGTACAGCAAAAGTCAATGGGAGCCATATACACTACTGTACAAATGTTTTCAGTGGCCTTTACATTTGTTATTTTTGCAGCATTGAAATAAACATGCATATTTATTTCTCAGTCTCTTTTCTTCAGCTATTATAAGAAAATACCGGAAATATGTGCACAGCCTTTAAAGACACACAAAAAATTGAACTAAATGAGTTCTAAAAGTTAAAGTCAGTATTTAGTGTGACCCCTGACCCCATGACGAGAAGCAGCAAAAACTGTTAGAAACATCTGGCATGTGTTGAATGAAACCTGGAATAAAAAACCTGAAAGTGAATGACATAAATTTCATATTGTCTGAACAAAAGGATTAAAGACAAGTTAAGCGTAAAAGGAAGGTCACACTAAATACGACCACTTTGGTTTATGGAAGAGAGAGACGGAGAAATAAATACACATGTTCATTTCAACGTTGCAAAAACAACAAATCTAAAGGTCGCTGAGAACTTTTGCAAATTACTGTATCTATATTATAATTGCCAAGAGGCTTCTGTGTGTGTGTGACTGTCCGTGGATTCATACAAAATCTGGAAAGAGCTGACTGCTGCAGTTCGGCATACTTAAGGATTTTTGGTCAAAGAAGAGACTAGCAAAAACGGAAAGTTGATAGGACCAATATTTTTGGAGATATTAGTAATTTTGGAATACAGTAGCCTTACAATCATGTTGCTATGGCCAGAACACTTTGGCGGTGACTGCTGGACAAATGCAGTACAGCACGCACGAATACACAACAGCATAAAAAAACTACGTCATTTAGAACATGCCGTGTGTGTGTGTATCTATCTATCTATCTATCTATCTATCTATCTATCTATCTATCTATCTATCTATCTATCTATCTATCTATCTATCTATCTATCTATCTATCTATCTATCTATCTATCTATCTATCTATCTATCTATCTATCTATCTATCTATCTATCTGTATGTGTGTGTGTGTGTGTGTGTGTGTGTGACAGGAGAAAATCCACTCCTACCTCACTGTCATATCTTTGTAAATTTTCCCATAAAAAATAAATAAATAAAACAAAACTACAAACAAAACTACACTAGGTCTTTCAGACTCTACATACATTGTGTATCTCCTGAAACATTATATCAGGTGAGAACCTTTTTATGTTCCACCAGCAAAATGTTCATGGCACATTTGTCTCTTTTAGTCTGTTTGTAGCGTGTGTATCCAGGAGTTAAGTCCATCCATCATGGGTGTATCTGTTTTCACTCAGTCGTCTTTGATAACAGAGCCGTCCCAAAAGGTGTGATAATGATTTGCGATTGGTTTCCACGGTTTCTCCAACAGACAGTTTGGCTGCCATGGAAGTGTGTTTTCTGTGTAGAGCAGCTCTTCTGAAGGTTGGTGGTCCTATCACTGCACATATCTAACCAAACAAACCACACCAGAGGGGAAAATGAAACTCACTTTTATTGGGTAAGACTAAAGTCTGCTAGTGTGAAAATGTCCTTAAGTGGAAGAAGGCCTGACCCAGATGATCCCAGAGGAATATACTGCATACAGTCACATCACAGTCACGATAATGGTGCATGTAAACGCAGTGAGTGAGGGCCCAGAGTCAGTCACGGAAGAAAAAAGTGACATGGAGCTGAATTAGACATGGGAGAGACAACAGGAAGGAAGGAGATGAAGCAACATTGCTGTTAACTGAAAAAGGGGGATGGCTCAAATATCTAACCTTGAGAACCATGATGACAGCTTTCCTACAGAATTGAAGACAGAAGCAAACACAATTACTCTATCTGTCACACACGTAAAGTCAATTGTTCATGCCTTAGTTCATTGGAGGAAAACAGTGCCTGGTCTGAATAGGAGCACATCTGTTTCCAGTGTACTAAAGCGAAATCTGATGTTGCCTTTACTTTGTGACAAAATTACACTGCACAGACAAGCAGTCGCTCCAGTGTACATACTGTACAACTGCAATTCTAACCTTTGTGCCACATCAGCGAAAACAATGTGAACTACAAACCAGCCCGGGTCGGTGTCACTTCTTCAGTTCTGTTATATTTTTAAACATACTTTCAACTCCATTTCCTGACAATCCCGGCAACTGCCAAGAGACAGAACGGAGACGGTGACGGATTGTCACCCCTTCACCAACCAGCATGCAAACATGTCATTAATCATCAATTTGCCATGTTTTGACAGCGACAGTCAGACAGACGTACACATACACTCAGACGCACATGGGCACGCTGACGCAGACATTGTTTGTTTCATATGCGCCATGTTCTGTTTCTTCAGCTCATCTTAGAAGGAAAACAATCCCTTCAGTACCATGCTTCCACTTGGCCACATTCGTTGAGCATTGACGCAGTCACAGGCCAAACTGAGAACATCCTTGAATGTTCAGAACCTGGAGAAATAAAGGATTTGTGTAGAAAAGTACAAGGGAAAGGCCACTGAAAAGTAGTACAATGTTTACCCTTTAACTGTGCTTATGCAGTAGGTGAATATGTTTGTTTTCACTGGGAATGTGATTTTCAGAGGCTCTGAACGGAAAAGCTGTTTCTCCATCCTCCTCCAGGTGTCTGCATCTTTATTCCATGTTGTAAATCTTCTGAATGTGTCAGAGATACGTTAACACAGTGATAGACAGTGAAATAAAGCGTCACACTCATCCTGACATGCCATCTGATGAGTGGTGAAGTGACACTTTACATGTGCATAAATGAAGTCACTACTGGACGGTGGCCTGGATTTAACTCTTCACTTACCCCGCAGCGTCACACGAGTCCTTATTGGAATACTGGATGGTATGTTCTGGTTAATATAGGGTTCTGTGTTGGATGTGTATTTGTATAAATGGTGTCATATGTCAATTGTGTTGTATTATTTTTTTAAAGGTTTAGGAAATTTAGGAAACTCGTTGTTGTTGACCCCAGTGCCCACAGTGACCTGCAGTAAGTGTCCTGGTCTTTACATTCATACTCTACCGGTGGAGTCTATGTTGTCTCGGAGCTGGTCATTTGTTTATGTTTGTTGGCTCCATTTTTGTAGTTGCAATGGGCAGAAACATCACATACTTTGTGTTTTGTTCCAGAAAAATGGACCTCTGCGTAGAAATCAGCCAGGAAAGATGTGATGATACAGATGATTGGCAATGTCCCACAATGCACCTGTAGGTGATTTCTCAAGTATTATTTCACAGCTGATTATTTTGCTTTTATCGATTAGCCTGAAATGGAAAGTACGGAAAATCTGTGCAGACGTTTCAATTCAACTCACTGTTGAGCTATTAAATTTAAAAACTGAAGAAGCAGGACAATCAGAAGAAAGGAGTTGCGTACTACAGAAACACAGTCATGTATGTTTGTTTTAGACATTTATGGTGTAAAAAAACTACATCTGCACCTCCATGTGTGACACATATGTAAACCTTTATGGGGGAGTTTACAAAGAGATGTAGACTGCGGTTTAATCCTCTGAATATAAAAGCTTTTATTAGGTTTACTATCTCACATTTGTATGTGCAGACATGTGCATACACACTCCTTTTAGGCTCATTACACCCCTGTATTTCCACTCAAGTGGAAAAACACCCCCATCACTTTCCACACAGCGTGCTCACTTTCAATAGTTTCCCAGTCAACATCCACTGCTGTCACCCTTCTTCAAAAATATCCTTGAAGAGGTCAACTAAGAGATTAAGACTCCTCTAACGGGGTCATGGAGATCAGTGATCAAACAGAGGCAGACCCAGCCGCCAAACCCACTTCATTTCAGGAAGCCTGATAATGGAGACAAACAGAATAGTTCACAATGACTTCCCTACACCATGACCCATTCACCCTCTAATCTCTGTTGTATGTGTGTGTGTGTGTGTGTGTGTGTGTGTGTGTGTGTGTGTGTGGGGGGGGGGGGGGGCTCAGCTATTGGCTGTCACCAGCAGTTCCACCAATCACTGAGCAGAACATCATCATCAACTGAAAAGCTTGTTCAAGTAAAACAGATAAGGGTGCGCTAGTGAGTCAGTGTTTACCCTAATTAATGACAGTGAGGTTGAAGGGTATAATACTGTGTAAACCAGTATTATGGAGTCAGTAATGTCAAGAAATGACCAGATCAACACAAACTACGTACAAGCACATGCACAAGTGTCTTTTATTGAATCTTTCAGTTAAAAAAGACAACAATATATGATATTAATTTTCACATTTTTAACTGACTGATGACCTTTTAAAATCCTTAAGGACGGGATAATGATGTAATAATTTCACCTGTGACGCAGCAGCCTATTTCATATCTCCTGTAGTTTCATGGTCTGCATCCAGGGGGCCCACAGACAGTCGTCAAGTCATGGTAACAATAACGCTGAGTTACAAGAAATGTTTTTTGCAAGTTGTCTAGGTTTTTTCAACTGAATTAGGACCATTTTGCACCGCTAAATCCAAAAATGACATCTGTTTTTCTCAATCAGGTCAGGTTTTTTTGCTAATTTGATTTTGAAAAATTTGATCTTCTCACAAAATTGATTACATTTTTGTGACTTTATCAGTTGATTTTTTGTATAGTTCTCACCCAAAACAGGTTTTAAGAGAAAAAAAATCATTTTCCAACAGGATTCCTGTTAGGTACAATGGTGTATTCACCGCAGATGTAGCAGAATACGTCAGGCTTATTTTTGCAAGATCTTCTAGTCGAAGCCATTTCATTCACCTGTAATATTAAAAAAAACATTCATCATAAATTGGCAAAAGTAAAATCTTCAGAACTCGTTTACTGCAAGAAGTATGAAAGAATTTTGTATCATATGATGTGAAAATGCCCATAAATGTAAGCAAAAATGTTAAAAAGCCAATATGTAGCATAGTTCAGAAAGATGACCTGATTGAGCAAAATTAATGTGATTTTTGGATTCAGCACACCAAAATTATCCTAAATCAGCTCAAAAAACTTAAACAATAAATTTGTTGTTGACCAGAGTAATTAGTGGGTTGTGGGTTTTCCATTATTGTGTTCGTAACATTCCTGTGGACCACAGGAGGACGGACCTGGCTGCAGTGGAGCCCACTCAGCTGAGGGGTTAATAACGTTGCATGTCCACAACATACAACGAAACATTAGTAGGTTTTCACATTCTGAGGTACTGTAAGTCCATGGTTCTGCTCTACACTTAATGCACATCTTGATTCCTAAAGAAAATTAAAGGTGAATTCCACTCTAGTCTTTGTGCCTCAAGTCACAGAGGAAATCCTCCTGTTTCATACAGAGTCCAAGTCAGTGTTTGAGGCTGTGATAACACTGGGCTACAAGTAAAATGGTTCCAGAATAAAAGTAGTGTAATTTTACCACATGTGAGTCACTGATAAAGCAAAATCCAGTCCTAAATGCTGGTTGGCTGAAGTTTAAAAGATACAGTCTTGGGTCAAAATGTGAAATTCAAGCATTAATGAGAGAGAATGGGTTTAACTCCGAAGGAATATTAGTCTCAGAGCTACCAGATCTACTTCAAAACAGTCTGCACATGACAGTACATTAACTTTACAGGTTCTATCTAGTGGAACATTTATAAATCTATTGTATAAATGTACATAAATCCAGCATATATGTAGAATAACACTTTATCATATACCTTGAAAACATCAGCAAACCAGCACTTTTGTCATTTGTTTCCCAATTAATCCTATTTAATCCTTTCATGCACAGTGGTCACTCCAGTGGACAGTTCTTCTCCAGCTGTTCTCTTGTATATTCATGAGTTTTGTTGTTTTAGTTCCATATCAGCCGACACAGTGGACACTGATGCACCATCCCATACACTGACATTCATACCATTACTGTAACTTTATGCTCTTAATAAACCTGATCTGCACTAACATGACTGAGTGTAAATCAATTGCTAATTGTTATTAGACTCTAATTAACAGTTTTCTTAAACATAAGTTGTTGTTTTTTTATTATCTCCATGAAGTGAGTAAGAATTAGTATTAGATTATGTTAAAAGGTGAAAAAACATTAGATTAGCTGCATTAAAAATACTTTTGTTTCATAGTTTTCACACAGTATATCACTTTCTGATGATGGGTTTTAAATACATGTTTCTTTGCTTAGAAAATTAAACAAATGGTGTCCAAATGAGTGGACATTTTTGTAACTCTATGGAAAATAAGTTAATTTAAAAAAATAAATAAATAAATAAAAAAAATCAATCTCATTGTTTTTTTTTTCATGCCTAAAGAGGAATAGAAACACTCAGGAAAAAAAATCTTGACTAAGGTTCTCATAATTCATGCATGAAAGGGTTAAATATGTAACACTGAACACATTTAATCTCTGAAGCAGATCATTTCTAAAAAAAAATTGTAGACCAGTGTATTTGGTAGATGCACTGCATGTGTCTCTGCTTCGTAAACAAACCCTGTTGGATTCCCATGATGCTACCTACTTCCAATGATGTGTAAGCATTTTAGAGATGACAGAACATGTAACCAGGTCCAATTCAGTCTCACCCTGACACTGCAAGTGTCTGTTTGAAACTTATTGCTGGATTGCAGTCATTGAAGAACTACTTTTTTCATACCAGAAACATGTAATTGAACGTTTTGTATTTTATTGTTTTAGTGTCGCAAAAATGCTGACCCTGCATTTGTAGTTGTGTAACTGTTGGATCTTATCTTGAGCGTTGGCTAATACGACTTAGACGTCAGGTTTTGTCGTCTCTGTGAAAGGTGAGGATCTACTTTTGTTCCCAGGTCTAACACCACTGTTGTACCACCGGTGTTTTCTGGCTTCAGCTCTGAGGTTGTGATGGAACCCATTTTCCAGTGCAATGTTATGATTTGTACTGAAGCTTGTGACAGACTTTATTGGAATTTAGAGGTCGTCCTCTCCGTTAAAGCCTTATTTGCACAATTTGCCCTTTTTAGTTGAATAACTCTGATCTAAAGAAATATTGGTTTGAAAAGAAAAAAAAAGTATTTCTGAATCCTTATGAAAGGACAATAAACAATTGTGATTAGGCTCCGTCATTTAGTCTGTGTCAGTGTTCTTGATGTTCTTCAAAGTTAAAACTACCTTATATGACTGTCTAATGTAGGTCAAAGTTTAGATGTTCCATTCAAAGAACAAAGCACTGGAAAAGGCTTGAAACAAGACGTAAAACTTTGTTTCAGTCTAGTATTAAGAAGATAGAGGTCATGTGCATTTCTTTCTCTTTTTTTTTTTTTTTTACCTGTCCTGTACTGTTGCCATTAGTCGCTTGACAGTTTTGATTGAAGAGGGTTTTGAGTCTTACATCCATTCCCCCTACTGGTTGGATTTAATTCTTTTCTCACTGTACGGATGTTACCTGATGGGAGAACAGGACAAGGTTCTACACAAACAGACACTCGTCACTTTTCCATTGGACATATGTGCAAAACTTGACCAATATTTACTAAATGTGAAAAAAGCAGAAGTGCATAATGTCGGTTTTTCCATTAAATCACAAATGCAATGATTTGTTTATTTATTATCGCGAGATGTCACGAGAAGTGATTCCATAAACATGAACATAAATATCTGTTGTTTTGAATCTAGAATGCTCGCTACCCCTCTATTCCATATTAAATTAAAAAATGATTGGGTTTCCTCATGTGTCCACACATAACACGCCATGTTTGTTTTAAAACTCTTCTTCTTTTGTTGTAACATCCATCGACTTCCGGGGTTTTTTTTTTTTTATTCGCGTGACTCTAGTTGCACAAAAAAGTCTTTCCATTGCAGTTTTGCGTGATATACCAATTTCGCTACTCCCAAAAAACCTGGCAAGCGCAAAAACTTTTCATTGAAAAATGAGAGTCTTGGCGAAATTATCATGTATTATCATTATCATTTTTTCCATTAGACAAATTTTTATGCGCAGGTTATATTTGCGCAATTTCAGGGTCAATGGAGAAGCAACTACTGACTCAGACCCTGAATCTCTTTTCCATTCTCTGGATGAGGTCGCTGTTTCTTTCAAACTAGTCTACCTCATTTAAAATCATTTTAGCAGCTTAACATCCATAACACCTAAAGGGTTGGAGAAGCTGATGGATGCAAAATGATGCCTTAGATTTGATTAAAGACGAACTCCCACAAAGTTGTTTTGAAATCAGTTTGTGCATAATGACTTCCCAGAATTTGCAGCCTCCTTTCTTTGATTTCCGCTCCTCTGACATAAAACCCTATTGCAACACCAGTTACTGAGGTCACTCTTTTTCCCTTTCTTCACCGTTGCCTTTTCCCAGTGCAATTAGCGAACTGATGATAAGGTGTTTTGGTGCATTTTGAGGCTTTCATGTGGACTGCTAACATGTACCTGCTTTGTGAGACGAAACGTGACAGGATGGGCGAGAAGAAGACGAGAAGCCAATGTTTCCATGTGACTGTCTTTGGTATTCGGGCCAGATAATTAAGTAGCTCTTTTAACTTGTCTCTTATGCGAGACCTCCAGATGCGCCCGAGTGTTGTCTGACGAGGTGTGTCGCTCCAACACGCCCATCCACGAGCAGCTGTGCAGATGTGCTCATTTATGCACCCGGTGAAATCAAACAGTCATGTTTTACATCAACAAACCTTTCTTCCATAATCTGCCTTCCTCATGTCGCCCTCCCCACACACAACACGGTGTTATGTGGTCAATTGACGGCTCGCCCTCAGGAATGCAGCTGCACATCAACTCCACCACACACACACACACACACACACACACACACACACACACACACACACACACACACACACACACACACACTGTGGTCTCACTCTCCTTTACTGTCCTCAGCTGGAAAAGGTTTAAAAAACTAACTCACTCAAGAGCCCTGGGAAGGAAACCATAAAGAATGGATTTGATGTAAAGAGGAAAACCACAGTGCAGGCTGAATTGTGATAATGACAGACGGAACACTTCCTGGCTTCTTGTTTTGAGGGGAGATACTGATCTTGAGCAGTGTTACCTAAGATAGTCAGTGTAGCCTGGGACAGAGCGTACACAGACGGGGCCGGGGAAAAGCGAGAGGACCGAGGAAACACAAAGCTGCAAACCAGATAGGTCCTGTGGCAGAACGTCAGTGCCCCAGACCTCCCCTTTGGCTTATCTCTCTGCCCATCGTCTGGGACTCTCTTATCAGCTCACCAATTGTATCCAGGCCACAGATTATGCTTGTTTTTTTTATGTGGAGCTCTACTTGGCAGGCACGCTAGAACACAGTCTCTATCAGGTTATCGCATCAGTGATAAAGACCTGATTGACAGCTCCAGTCTTTGTTCATATAGTCTTATCAGATGATCTCATCTTAAAGAAAAACAGTAAGGAGGCATGTTTTCTTTTACACCAGTAAGGCAGTGATCATCAAACATTTGTTTTTGTAGGCGCCACATGCAGTGATCTTTCGCCATGTGGAACCCACAAAACCCTGCAGAATCTTTCTTCTCTGTTCCTAAACCTCACAATTTCCTGTTAGTTGGGATAGAGATGGAGAACTCACAGCTTTCTCTGTGTTGTCTTTGGTAGGAGTCAATCCGTTATAGGTCAAGCTCATTATCACATTTGATATTTAGCATTTTTTCTGATTACAAACACTATTATTTCATTGTATAACCAGTAAAGTAAAACAATTCTTCTTCTTTTTTTTTTTTTTTTTTTTTTTTTTAGCACTAATGGAGCTGCGTTTTTGTCTCTGGTCATCATTCTGATTGATTACAGGTCCATCCAGCGTGTAATAGAAAATTAATTATTTACCAATTCTCTTCAGTTAAATGTGCCACTTGTACTCTCAGCTTATACCAATTGCTAAGGTGCTGAACTGTGTTTACATGTCCAATAAAAGTTAGCTTGTAGCAGTAGTCTCCTTTGAGTTTGAAGTCATTATAAGTCCAAATCAAGCTTTTTATCATGTTGTTGCACATGTCATCTGGTTCATTTTGTTTCCAGCTTCTATTTAGTGTGAACACTGCAGAACTTTTCATACCTTTATCCTGCTGTCATCGTCTACTGATGATGTTTGGTTCGCTCCAAGGTTCTCGTAGGGCTTTCACACCTGCAATTTTGGTTTAGGTTGAAAGAAGGAGGTGTGAGAGTGACCTAAAATGTATCTATATTTACAACTCTAGCCTCAAGCTCCCACTACATAACATGTAAAACTCATGCTGTCGTCTCGGCTTTGATGTAATTCATAGCTTTTTCTCCTATTTCGGGGCTAAACGTGACGCACATTTCAAGCTGCATTTTTGTTTTGTTCTTACGTCTCATTTGATCAGAAAGTTACTATATGATCTCTGAGTGCATAGAGTCCCAGGAATCTGAAAATCCTCTCATCTGCAACGGTAAACTGTTTCGGAATGTCAGTCATCAATATCAGTATAGGTCTTGGAAAAAAAAACAACCAAACATATTAGTGTGTAGTGGTGAGGACAGTTTCATAGATCCAACATCTGAACACTATCAGTGCAGGTAGTAATGTCGTACGTTCTGTTTTACAAGCTGACTCCTCTAGTGTCGACAGTATCCACGTACAGTGGACATGCTCACATTGATGCATTGATTCTCTGCATGTTGTCCAAAGCCTCCATCTATTAGTGTCTGCATTCCTTCATACCACAACCACCTCCAGATGTTATCCTCCTATACTGTACGCATGTACATTTTCTTAAGAAAATCCAAGAAACCCTTACTTGGGTTGGATTTCCCCCCATAAAGCGACTTTATTTGCCAATGTTTTTCATCTCTTCAAAGGAGTCTGACAAGGGAGCCCCTCAACACAGCTCTCTGGATAAAACATTAAGGGACCAGGCTCAGTACAGACAGCTTAGGCTATATAATAACTGTGTAGTTTTATCAAAACCCAGACCAGGTCGTTCACAACACACTTTGAAGATTCTCTTAATTTGCTGGAAGAATGTGCTCTCTGAAATGGATTGGTGGCCACATGACTGCAGTGTTGTGGATGACTTTTATTTGACAGTCCAGTTCCCCTTATATCCGTTTCTCAGCCCATTATAAGCATCTTTATATTTTGAATCTGTAATAGCACATATCATGAAAGATGCACTTTGACCTTTGCATTTAAGTGGACTTAAAGTCAGTATTATACTCATTTAGACTTTTGACATGTTAATATTGACCCCCTGACTACACGAAAGAACACCTTCTGCAACTACATGGATATTTGGATGGACGTCCTCGGCCTCACCACTGTGGATGGGCCTCCTCGCCCCTGCCTGTCTCATCCAGCGGGATGGACCCCCCATGTGTCCACCCTACTGCATCCTTGTAGACTAGAACTACATCTGCAAATGGACGTCCATCAGTCCTGGTGCATCTATAGCCTGTCCGTCCATGGGAGTGGATCTCTCCTTCACTGTGGTTCTCCCAGAGGTTTCTCCCTTTTCCCACTGGGTTTTGAGTTTTTCCTTGCCGAGAAGGAGGGTCGAAGGACGGGGGATGCCCTGGACACTACTCATTTTCTTGCTGTTCATTCGACTGTTGTTTACTCTAACTGACTCTGTAAAGCCCTTTGAGATAACCTTGTTGTGATATTGGGCTATACAAATAAAGTTGAATTGAATTGAATTGAATTTGGACAGACAATTCCTTTTATGTGGTGTTTTATTTTGCTGGGATTTAATACCACAGTAATGCAAATGCACGCAACTGTTTGACTAAAACAATGAATTTATAGAAATATAAACTAACCAAACAATCCAGGCAGCTTTCTCCTATTCCAGAACACTGGTGGATAGTGCAGAACACTAATAGGGTGTGGAGGTCTGCATATCTACTTAGGTATTATAGAGCACTGAAAAATGTCTTGTCATTTTCAGGCCCAGTTTTATTACTCAAAAATTAAATGTCATTAGTGTTAGTATCAAGCAGCATGTTTGTAAATTATGCAAAGACCTCATTTACCCTTAATTAAGTGGACTCTAATGTCTCATTTGTGTTGCCATGTGTTTCACAATGATATAAAAGTCTGTATGAATTGAATTTTGGGCCCTTGTTTGGTCGAGGTACCGGAGTTAAACAGGATTACGACGCAGACATTTCACTTTCAGTTGTTACGACATTATTTTCTCAGCAGCTGAAAAACATGTTACACAAAGTCATGAAGGTTAAAGTGGACTCACTGAACAGTTTTAGTGCTTAAAGACTTTAATTCACTTACTAGCCTAGCAAAATTAAATCTACCTATGATGTAACATGTATAAAATACTGTATTTACGTCTGTACTTGACCTATTTAATGAATGGTAGTGGAAACGTCTGCAGTGCGCTGTTATTCACAATGTGAATTGGAAAGATGCATGTGTGGTTCATATAATGTCAATGTCATAAATGTCTAAATGGAGATTACACTTCTGTCAAGAGTGTCCTGGACCGTTTATTATGTATGTAGTAATACCTCTGTTGTCAACATGTTTCTTACCTTATTTTTATTTTTAGCAAATGATACACATTGGCATCTTAGCAGAGGCAGCTTCGTGCACATAGATTTAATATAGAAAACTTCTTTTGAATCATGTTTAACCTTGAAGTCAAGTAGAATGACTGATTTTAAAAATGAGAACACCAAGAACAGTTTCACGTATAATTTTTATCCGCTCCCCAGTTGTATCACTATCAATACTGTCATTGAAAATGTTTGATTGATACTCAGTTCTATTTCTTCAGATGCTGCCAAACACTTTGGACACATCCAGTGTATTGTCTATTTTCTATCAACCCGTGAACATGTATATATATATATATGTGTTTTATTCTATTCCTACTTAGTGCAACCAACGAACCCCCTGCGATGGTAGACATGAGCGACCTGTGGGCTTGTCAGGTACCATCAGTGCATGTGGTGCCATGTGACACCCCTGGCGGTTTGCCAAAGGCTAATTGTGTTAATTGGCAAGCACCAATCCTGTAACCAGGCTTTGAGGAGTGACCCACCGACACAGATGAAAGCTCTCAGATTTGTCCTGTGTCAAGGACTTTTGGGTAATCGGCGTGTCCAGTGACCTGAAGGCCAGGAGGGCAGGACCACAGCGCTGTGGCCCGTCTGCATCCAGACTCCAAACACCACTAAACACACAGGTTCCTGAAGACGTCAGTGGCTGGATATAAATGGATCTCCAGTTGGCAGAGCGGATCCATTTAGACGTTTTAAACATAATGCTGAGCAGATTTTTCCTTAAACCTTGTTTCACTATAGGACACACCTGATCAAAATTTTAAGACCAGTTGAAAAATTGCATGAATTTACATTTTGTGCTGTTGGATCTTAAGAAGTTTCTAAGTAGAGTTTCAAAATGCAAAAAGAAAAAATGGGACTGAGACAAAACAAATTTGATTGAGCAATTTATTGAAAATAACAAACTGAAATAGGCTGTTCATCAGCTGATCAAATGTTTAAAAGCACAGCCTTTAAAAGACAAAATGTGGATTCAGTGTCATTTTCTGTCAGGTATTCACACTGTCATGACCTCCTGATGGCAAAGGCAAAAAACTTTCTCTCTTTGAAGGTGGTGGGATTGTTGAGCTGCATTCTCTGGCAATGTGCCATCACTGCTGAGGTTGGACGCAGTCAGACAGTCATTTGGAATTCCCTAAAAAGATCCTGAGGGTTATGGAACAAAAAAATCAAGTGGTAGACCCAAAAAAATTTCACCGGCACGGATGATCCTCAACCCAAATTAAGGCCATTACTGGTGCCCAATCCCCATCAGACAGAATCTGCCAGAGAAGGACTTCAAGAACAAAAACCGTTTTCAAAGGCCTCGTCTCCTTCAACACTAATAAATTGCCCATTTGGGCTTTGCAAGAGAGCACCAAACATGGGACACTGAAAGGTGGAAGGAAGTTTTATTCTCTGATGAGAACATATTTAACCTTGACGGTACTGATGGTGTCCAACCTTACTGGCATGACAAGGAGATCCCACTGGAGATGTTTTCTAGGAGGCACAGTGGAGGGGGTGTGGTCATCATGATCTGGGGTGCTTTTTCCTTCAGTGGAACAATGGAGCTTCAGGTTGTGCAGGGGCGTCAGATGGTGGCTGCCTATGTGCAGATGTTACAGGGGGCATCCGTCATGACTGAGGGCCCTGGTCTGTGTGGGAATGACTGGGTTTAAAAACAGGACAACGCTGCAGTTGACAACACCCACCTGACAAAGGACTGAGAACACAGGAAGAACACCACTGTTTTGGACCATTCTGCATGTTCCCCTGGTCTAAATCCTACTAAGAACATTTGGGGATGGATGGTAAAGGAAGTTAACAAAAATGGGCATCAGTTCCAGACAGTGGATGCCCTCTGGGAAGCCATGTTCACCACTTGGAGCAACGTTCCCATTAGCCTCCTGGAAACACTCGCATCATCATCATCATCATCATCATAATGATAATAATAATCAAGCATGCAGAGAATATTTTTTGAAGTGATCAACAAGAACGGTAGAACTACTCATTTGCTGAGCCCTTTTTTGAAACTTTTATTTCTATTTTAGGGGGTTTGGGTTGTTTTGAGCTGAGGTCTTAAACTTTTGATCAGCTGATGAACATCCTATTTCAGTTTAATTATTGTTTTCAATAAATGACTCAAATTGTTTTTTTTGTCTCACTCCCATTTCTTCTTTTTGCATTTTGAAACTCTACTTAGAACCTTCTTAAGATCCAACAGTGCAAAATGTGAATTCTTGCAATTTTTCAACTGGTCTTAAAATTTTGATCCGGAGTATATATATATGGAACTGAATATTAACTCAGACTAAACTCACAAATCAGAGTATTTTGTGCCCGAGGTTATGCAGGTTTGAAAACAGAATGCAGAATATCTAATCCAGGTTCCAGGTAAATGGATGAATCCAGATACCAGACAGAAACTCTCCCAGCAGCTTTAACAGTCAGCAGGTCACTTTACTTGTGCAGATTTAGTCGTCTGATAGCCTTAGCGTTAACGTCTAGAGATGGGGGGGTGTTTCTCTGTCGGCCGTCTGCAATGGCAAATCACTGGAAAAAACTGTTGAACATATGGCTCTGTTTGTTACTGGATGTGTTTGTGATTTGTCCCAAGCTCATTTTATACATTATGTTCCAATTCACAAATCCATGGACAGGATCTTTTTGTTTTCAGCCTTAATGAAGAACAACAAAATGATATCAGAGAGAAAACGTCATTATGCCTGATAAAAACATCTGATTACCATGGTATATGGTTGTGTATCTTGAATAACTCATCATGCGTCGGTAGTTACACAGTGATTTCTAATAGTTATGGTAGAAAATATTATATGTTATATGATCTTTTATCATACTATATTATATTAAAGTTTTAGTTTGAGAAATTGACTACTTTTACTTTAGTTTTTACATTGTTGTTTGTATTAGTTTGAAGCTTTTTGTGTATGATCAGCAAAGTCTTGGGTTATTAAAACTAAAAAAAAAAGGTTTTAAAGTGCACATGGCCTCAAATATAGTTTACAAAGTCACCGCTGATGATCTTGTACTGTGCAAAGCCATTTTCTTATAAATTATGTTGATTTTTAAATTAGTTCCAAAAAGTCATTTTATTTAAAGTGACAGTGACCATGGTCCACATTCGCAGTGAGTTTTCTATTAAGGTTTTTATTTAACTTTTGTGCTTTTAAAAACTGCCATTTTTATTTTTATATCACTTAGTTTTTCAGAAGTGGTTTTAGTCATTTATAGCTTTTCTTAATAATAGAGCTGACCAGTAAATCTTGTTTTCTTTATTAAATTCATTATTCATTATTATAAAATTAACATGCATTTCAGAAGATTGAGAAGCAAATAATTTGATTTAATTTGCCCGACAGTCCTTTTGTCTGAGTGTTGTGAATGTAAATAACTCGAGTCAAAACTTTCTATTTGACAAAAGACAATATGAAGACATTTTTTATAGTGAAGTTAGATTTTCTTTATAGAGTTTAAATTAAATTAAACCTATTTTGTAACGTTCAGTGTTTGGTGGATTTGTCAGCAGTGTAAATCACAAAGACACACAGCCTCTTTAGCTAATATACACACTTCAGCATTATTTATGTAAATTAAACAGATATTTCTGATATTGTGCATGTTTAGGTGTTTATAATAAACCTGAACCAAACAGAATGGACGTTGAGCCAAAGTGCGTTGATAATTCCATTTGTGGCTTTAACTCCTGCCTGCATTCATTTAGATTTAATCAGAGCACAAACACACAAACACAGTTCCCTTCAATCCCACATTCATTCAGGGAAGAATTAGCTTGAACTGTCCCGACAGGGGGCAGCCCACATCCCACTGAACCGGCCTAATGCACACACAGAACCATTGTGGTTGTCATTCTGAATGAACCACATACTTTAACCCTTTAACAGGCAAGTGACTATTTTTGGTCATTTCTGTAAGGTCCACCTTTGCATGAACAGTGGGTGTACCTGCTTTGTTAGGTACCATGAAGTAATGGTACCAATGTAAGGAAAGATGTTCAAAGGGATCATGTACAGGGTTCTCACTAGGACTTTTTCACAGCGTAGGGGCACCATGTACGCGGAAATTTATAACTCTGTGAAACACTATTTCCTGCATTCTGAGGGGCAAATTTTGAGGAATGAAACCAAGTTTTTGCCTTTGTTACAACAATGATTAAAAGCAAAAACTGTTGGTTTTTTTTGTTTTTTTTCAATTTGTGAATGATAATTATTGATGGGGAATTACTCCATACAGTGTTGCGCCCGCGCTTCGACGCAGACATGATCGTAGAAAAATATTCACTTGCACAAAATTAGGGATAATCGCAGTGGCACTCACACTACATGCATGCACAGGCTAAATTTTAGATGTAATTTTCTGCGGGTGATCGGTCCGTTTAAATAAGATAAATTGATTGAAGTCTCATTGTCAGCCAATGAGCATAAGGCAAGTGATGTTGCCGGGCGGGCGTCAGACAATACCAAGGCACACAAAGGGGTGTTGATTATTTTGTTCTCATTTCCTGTCTGCAACGCTTTGCGCCAAGACAAAGGAATATATTTTTTCAAATTCAAATCTCGTCATCATTACGCTGGACGATCATACACACACGCAAAAAAACCCACCGCTACGCTGGTTGAAAGACAGCGTCGTGGGTCAGATCTCAGCGTCGGGGCCCTCCAGGGACAGCATCGGGGGCCCTGACGTTCAATGACGCTAGCGAGAACCCTGATGTGGATGTAGACAGGGGTCTGGATCAGCACTTACGTTGGTCTGATGTTCTAAAAGTGATGTTCTAATGTTCTAAAATACATGTTCCTTTCACCTTACAAGGGTTTTTTTCTTGTTTTTTTTTTGTTTATATTTACCTCTTGGATTTTTTTTTTTTGCCACTTATGGGTAGGGAACCAAATATGGTAACTTCATTGACCCTGATTTTCTACATAACAATAAAAAAATTAGAAAAAATTCACAAAAGCAATAAAGTCTTGTTATGTCCTCCAATAACACACTGAGGTTGAAATGTGGAATTTCAGAGTATTTCTATGAGTGAACTATAAAGGGTTAACATCCGACCCCGTTCTGAATGTGTACTCACTTGCACTGATGTGTTCTGCCGTACAGTAGATGGAAGGCACTTAGCCACAGGGTTTATGGTTCCTCATCAGCCCCCTGTGGTCTACTGTACTTTACTGCACACGCCACATTTCAACACAGATTAAAACAACTCAGCTGTCAGTGATATTAAGGTTTAGAGGAGATTTAATTAAATGTTAAATGTAAGGGATTGAAATGTATGTTAGTCGTTTGCTTTGTTCTGTAATCAAGTGTCAAATGCAATCTTAGCTAATTATAACAGATTTTTTTCTGCATACCAGGGTTGAATAATGTCTGGAACTTGATACATCCCTGTACCCCATATCCATTCATCCACCAAACACAGGCATTATTGTGTTCTTAGCACTAAAAAGAAAAGTTTGTTTTCACTCAATATCGATGGCACCATCATTTATCTAAACAAATATAACAAAAAAAAAACCTCCAGAGCATTGGTTGCAGTGCCCCGAAGTCAATGTAAGATCAAACACACCTTCCTCCCTTTTTAACTTTGTTACACCTGCAAGAGCTCATGTTTGAGGGGTTAAACTGTGTGCGCCAGAAATCAAATAAATTCACAAAATACTTGGCACGTCACTCTTCCCCAGTGCAATGTAGCTACATGAACATGTAAACTGTCTGAGATTTGCAGACATGGCTGCAGGGCAGAGGGAATTACACTGTCACACAGAGGATATGGAGCTGCCGTGATATCCTTTTGGCACATAGTTGAAGACCATCCAGGTGGAAATTGGTATGTTCTGCCAAGAGGGAGGTAGGGAGTGAGGTAGTTGCGTGGGAGGTGCTCCTCTGCATCAGCATGCATGGTCCTGGGTGGAAGAGCACATGGCTTTACCTGTAGTGGAGGTGAGAACAGGTACCCATTATGGCTTGTGTGGACATGGAAGATCTGGTACCTTTTCTATAACGATTTATAAAGTGTGCATATGCATCAGTGATGTAAACTTACCCCACAGTGGAGACATGCAGATTAAACGTCTTTCTTTGGTTTGTCAGTGAAAAAGCTGCAGTTCAGGAAGGAAACACTTACTGAAGAAATGAACGGGTTCTACAGACATTTAGAAAGAACCAAAGACCTGATTTAATTATATTTCTTATTTGTATTCTTTAAGGCTACATAATGTCTAACAAATCACATCATTCATACAGTAGAGCATGTTGTGACAGCTGTGCACATTTAGTGCTGCAGTCTGGTGCTAGTAGCATGAAGATAGAAAAGGAACTGGAGATGTGTAGCATTACGCCACCACCTTAATTCACAGAGATAGCATCTGTACTGTAGAGTTACACAGGGTAAAGGGATCTGTTGAGGCCCTGCAGGTGAGTAAGTGTGCACTTTAACATGATGTAATTGGAAATCGGAGCTCTGCCTTTCATAAAACAAGGCATTTGATGTTCAATACTGTGTTTGATTGACAATCTCTAATCATAGACATTGTCTTCATATAAACTTAAAGCTATAATGTGGAACATTTTTCATCACAGTATCTGAAAGTGACAAGTCATTTGTTATATGTTTTGTTGTCTTATGTAGTTGCATCAAATGAAATGGTTCAACCAATGCTCAAATTCAGAGAAATCTGTGAATTTCTTTTTTTAATAGCCTGTTTCATTCGCATTACTTATTTGCAGATATTCTATTACAATGAAAAGTCGTACCATTTATTCATTCATCTTCTGAACTGCTTTATCCTCCAGAGTTGATAAAGTGATCCCACCTAGGTGTCAGGTGAAGGTGAAGGTGGTACACCCTGGATGTGAGACCATATACAGATGAACAACCAATAACTCTCACTTTCACACCTATGGGCAACTTAGATTAACCAGTAAACCTATTAGTGCATGTCGTTGGACGGTGGGAGGAACCTACGCAAACACGGGGAGAACATGCCTTCTTGCTGTGAGGCGACAGTGCCGTCCACCGTGTGCTTTATACAGTTACTAAACATAAGGCAAATAGAATTTGAATGGATGGTGTATCTTTCCAATCTCATTCGATACAGACAGAAACATAGACAACATAGACAAGATAGAATCGATGACTGTCACAGAACTGTAAATACCAGTCATTGTTTCTTTCCAGCTGATAACAAGATTTTCACACAGTTCACAAATCATTAGAACATTATAATGTTGATGTCTATTAATAAAATTTAAGAAAATGACAAATCATTGAAATCTTTCAAGAGACAGTGTTGTGGAAAACATATATTGGTATAATTGTGATAGTTGTCCTTTTATCAGCCAGTTCTATGAGTCATACAGAGATAGTTTCTCATGTGTTGAAAACACCCATGATGCCATGCTGCTGTTCCCTAGCACTAGTATGTCCTGTTGTTTTGATTGAGGGATGCCAAGCATCAGAAATGACGTCCTGTATGTTGAATGCTGCCAGACTGATAACCAGGCTACGATGGGATAGACTCGCTGCTGGAACATCTTTTCCAGTCTTCAGAGTATTAATGAGTTTGCTTCAGTTTAATTTCGCAGCCGTCCTCCCTGTCTGCAGACACAGACTGAGACACATTTAATGGCTCTGAAAAATGTCTACCAAAAATGGAGATGTGACCGACGGGATTTGGACGCCAGGTGTCTTGAGCGCCACAAGCCTGCCTGGGTATGATTAAAGCCGCAGCATTATCTCCAACATTCTTCAAGGAAGATAACATATCATGCTAATGGGGCTAGTGAAGCATACTCACTACTGCTTTGTACTTACCCAGTCCCACCTACACGTACATGTTCTCACATTATTTCTAGGCAGTGAAAAGTGAAGGCGAGTTTGACTCATGTAGGTTTTGATTACAGATAATTGGAAATGTTCCTTTATTTAGAAAGAATTTCAGTGTGGTCTCCTTGCATGTGTTTTTTGTTTTTGTGGTTGGTACACATTGGCCTATTCACCCTTGGGACTAAAATGTAATCTGTGTCTGGAAGTGCTATTTGTATAATCATTAATTCAACCATGCCACGTGTGTTTACACTTTGTATTTCTATGTTATGTTGTGTGCATTCTGTCCACACTGTTCTCATGCAGACCTTGGAAACAAGGTGAGGAAGGATCGTGGTGTTGTGAACAAGAATAGGCACGGTGGATGAACGCTCTGCAGACATGATACTCAGGGGAAGAAGAGCTTCAGAAATTTGACTTTTACAGAATGTTGAACATTTGGTTGTCACTACTGTGCGTATACTGTGGAGTCTATGTCACTGACAGATTAGCTGTGGCACCGAGGCAATGTAAACCAGTCTTATTGGAGTTAGAAGCTGTTATTTTTGGAACTGTATGTAACAGAAAAATGTATAAAACCTTTTTTTTTAGTATATGATCAAAATAACATCAGCTTCTCAGAAGTGATCTTGGTGTGTTGCTAAATCGACTGTGAAGCTGTTCATTTGTGGTGAAAGCATGAGCCCTTTCATGAGTTTTTATATGCATATGAAACAAAATCAAGAGGAAAACACGCCAGTTTACAAACCGCTTTACTCATTCAGACAAAACAAACAAAGCAACAGAGTGTAGGTTAAAAAAACTCCCTCCCTTTGGTCCCAGTAATACATACTGGATTCACTGACCCTGTCTCACAGAAATTACATTCACAAGTAACTAAATAGTACACTGCAAAATATGCCTGTACAAAAAAAACTAAAATTAAACTTATTTTTGGGTTAAAATGTCTTATTTCAAGTAAAATTATCTGCCAGTGCAGTAAGAAAAATGCACTTTTCTTTAAAATAAGAAAATATTATCTAAGGATTATAGAATGCTAATATTGTTATTTTAAGCAGATTGTACTTGTTTCAAGTCTTCATAGTATGGTATATATACATGGTCTTATGAAGATGTAATGACTTTATATATATGTGTGTGTGTGTGTGTGTGTACATATCTATCTATCTATATATATATATATATATATATATATATATATATATATATATATGCAAAACTGCATAAAACAAGTAAAAATGTGTTGAGGACAGTTCTGTGTCCTCCATACTCATCCTCAACAATGGAACTTGTTTTGTTATAAATGTTGCTTAAGATTAGTTGTAATATCTAAGTGGGGCAGCTCAAGATGAAAATTCTTGGAACAAGTCAAATAATTTCAACAAGATTAAGTCTTAATAAGTAAATAAATCAAAAAATGATCTTTAAAGATAAATGTTCCGAATTCAAGTCGGTTTATCTAATTCAGATATTCCTTTTTTACAGTGTAAACACACTCATGTTTTGCTGTAATCTGTGTGTGTTTTGTTTGAGGCAGAATTTCTCATCCCGTTTCCATCCAGCTGTTTTTATTCAAAATATTGCAAAAATGTTCTCACACTTGACAGGTGGAAAATTTGGTTTATCATAAAAGGTAAATACCAATAAATGGATAAAAATAAATGGACACACATTTATCAAATTATTCTGTATGTGAGCATATGTGCCAAAGAAGATGGAAACCGCAATCTAACACCACGGAGTATGAAGAGCTGCACGTTAGACAAAGGCTTTTAACAAACCATGGAAGAGGTGGAGACCGGACCTGATCCAGACCAGTATTTGGGTTCAGGTCAGTCAGCCGCTCAGGTTGTAGGTTAACCATGATGATGATGATGATGATATAGAGCCAATTCTTATTTGTTGCCACTAGTGGATGGACATTTTCTGAAAGTCTGCAAGTGTTTAAGCAATAAAAGTACTTTTGTAGGATTAGGAACAGATTATGGTTTGGTTTAGATATCTCTAAAAACACTATGAAGCTTTTCTTTTTTTTTATCATATCTTCTGTTAAACCAAGCCCTCAGATCTTCTTAATCCTAACCAAGTGCTTTTGGGACTTAACCTTAATTACAGACGGTTTAATAATGCAGCTGTTTTCACAACCACTTGATATAGTGAATCATGTTGTCAGAGCAAAGTCCAGCCTCTGTCAACAACTTCCACTCAGAGGCAGATTATGCCATCTTAATGCACATTTAATGATACTGTTTAAGAAATATGTAAATGTTGAAACAAAATGTAATACAAAATGTAATGTATGTGTAAGACAATGTATTTCTGGTTCTAGTTTTACTTTCAATGTGATGTTTGGATTCAACAAACAGCTTCTCCATCACTTTCATTTAGAAGACATCGACAAAACAGGTTAGATGTAACAAAACTGACGCACTGGCCATTCAGTTTGCAAAAAGCAATACATCGTATCACATCGTATTTGCACCGCTGTCATTAGAGCTGCAGCACTCATTTATTTTTGTAATTAATTTATCCATTGATTATTTTCTTTAATTTGATTAAATGATTATTTGAATAGGCAAAAAAAATTGTAAAAATGTGAAACATACATGTGAAAATGACAAACAACTTGTCCTTATTCCAGAACCAACTGAAATAACAATCACAAAAAGTATAAAAGTAAAAGAAAAAAAAAAAGTATATATATATATATATATATATATATATATATATATATATATATATATATATATATATACACACACACACATAAATAAAACAACCGTTTAAAAGTATATATAAAAATATATACAAAAATATCTGTAGATGTAAACACCAAACCAGTCCGATGACATCTATAAACAATCTGTCAGGTCAGTCTTCAACTCATTTGGATCCAACTTACTAACTTATACCAACTGAACATAGAGCTAACATACAACTGTGTGTTGATCCTGGCATCATGTGCATCACAATAAGTGTCCGTGTGAAACACAACAGTGGAACCAATGTTTAACTGCAGAGAAATTAGGGAAACAAGCTTCGATTCAGGAAAATTGTAATAGAGTATGTTTTTTAGTCAAGTTGATAAATCAGTTAATCATTCCAGCTCTAATTATCATTACTGTTGTGCCTTTTCTTCAGATTTCTTGTCTAGTACTCATTGTATTTAAAATGTGACTTCCACCAAGCTTCACGTTCTTTTTCCTTTATAAACCTCTGCCTCTGGGAGCTGTTGGCTGCTGTTGGTTGGAGCTGCTGTGGGTGTGTGGGGGGTGGGTGGATGGTGGGGGGTGGTGGTGGTGTGGGCCCTGCCACCCTGCTCCAGTGTCCTCGTCTGTCCCTGTCTGGCCGGCCCACCCCTCTGTCTCCCTCCCGTGGTGTCCTTTCTGAGGGCCAGCTCCTCTGAACCCAGACAACAGTTCCATTTGTTCTGCCAGGGCTGGGAATGCACTGGGCCATCTTTAGCGGTGTTTCTGCCAGCCCCGCTGGATGCCAAACCTGTGGACCTTACTTTGATGCCAGCTCTTCTCTTTCTCCCACTTTCTTTCTCTATGTCCATCAGAATCTGTGGTGAAGGGTCCTGACAAACATCGTCCACATAGCTGTGTGATGATAAACCTCTTACACTGTGCACGCCAAAAAGGAGATGATTCTGTTCGACTGAATAGTAAAAATAATCCATACATTTCATTTGTACTGCCATGAATGGATAATTAAAGAGGCTGTCAATCAAATTCACTGGAAGGAAAATATATGTTGGTTTATATCAGGGGTGGGCAATTAATTTTCTATATGGCCCACATGAGAAACTTTCACATTTGTTAAGGGCCGGGTCAATCCACTTGCAGCTCTGCTCTCTCTATATCTCTATAAAAACAGTAAACGAAATGATACTGTGATGCACTGAAAGTGTGGAACACAGAATACAACTATGAACCCTTTACAGGGCACGCATAGAAATACTCTGAAATTCAGTGTGTTATTGGAGGACCTAACAAGACTATTAGTTTTGTGAAAATTAAAACAAAAAAAAAAGTTTATTGTTATGTAGAAAATCAAGGTCACTGAAGTTACTATATTTGGTTACTTACCCATAAGTGGCAAAAAAAAAAATCCTAGAAGTAAATATAAAAAATACAAGAAAGACATATGTAAGGTGAAAGGAACATGTATTTTAGAACTGTTGCTATCACTGTCTTGTAGTGTGTGCAGAAATTACTAAAAATAGTCACTTGCCCGATAAAGGCTTAAATGAATATTCACAAAAATATTTTCGAAAATGTGCAAAACCAGCTCCCCATTAACTTTACATGAAAAACAATAAATGCATCCAGGTTTATTTGTTTGCATATCTCAGTTCTTTTTCTTTTCTTTACCTCAGACCTCAGTAAAGAAAGACTTAGAAGTCCATGTCTTGTTAAAAACTCTACATTCTGAATCAGTCTTTCTTTTTTGGCGTTAGTTGACATTTTCATGGGCTGAAACTGACCAACAGACCAACCAGTGCATAAGGCTTATGCTAAGTAGAGAAAGTACATGCAAAAAACATTAATTTAGCAGATCTTTCAAAATAGAAGCAGTGCTGTTGTGTTGGTTGTATCTATTACAATAATATATATTTGCATTAACTTTTAATTTGCCAATGACCTCATGCGGGCCAGACAGGGTCAGCTATCAGACCACATGTGGCCTACAGGCCATACAATACCCAGGTCTGCTTTATATTCTATTCCTTATTCTGAGCTTTCATACACATTCTGGATCATCTGTGGCTTTGATTATAGCACACATTCATTTATGCAGTGTCATTTATTTCTGTTCAGTCCTGCCTTAATTTTCAGCCTAGGCTTTGTGTTGATGATGGTTGGACCAGTCTTCTGCAGCAGGTCTCAAACATTCTAAATGGGGTTCAGGTCTGCAGGACAGAAGCTGGTCTGGAGGGTCAGAAGTTTGCTTTTTCCCTATAATTTGGCGTCACTGACCACCGCTGTTCACTATAATCTGGTTTTGATGATAGTATCATTTTCCACCAATTGATGCATGTGTTAAGTAAAATTGATTTTGATTTTAGGACTTACACAGCCTTCATGTTTTGAGGTTTGTGCAGATAAAATACAAAATTCTCAGTGGAACAGAGACAGTTTACTTATAGTGAATACTAATGAATATCTGAGCTCTCTTCATTTGAGCAGCTACTACTCATTGAAGTCCAACAGGGCATGGACAGAACTTGAATGGCTCATTGCCCAACACTCCTCCATCATCGTTGTGTGTGAGATGGATGAGTGAGTGTATGTAAACACTGCATAGAGTCCCACCACCGCTCAAAGCGAAGAACCAGTGTGGAACTCTTCAGTTTGCTCTTGAAGGACTTAAGAAAACATAAGTTGCTACTACTTATCACTCAGTCTTACAGATCCGGTTGTTTCCAACACTTTAAACCAACCTTGACACAAAATTGTTCTTTCAGTAGAGCTGTAGATAGAAGCGAAATGAAGGCAAATGAATGAATGAGATTATACTACTGAAAGTCATGTTTAGTCTATTTTTAATTTATTTTATTCAACCAGGAAGTCCCAGTGAAATTAGAAATGTCTTTTGCAAGGGAGACCTGGTCAAGGTATCAGCCAGAGTCAAAACTATATAAAACACTTACATGAAACACAATGAATAATAAAACAGAGGAACAATTAATCAACCATAATGGCCTCAAGAAAAACAGTGACATTCTTCCTTCACTGCATTCCTCATGATAAAATCATTAATAGAGATGAATGTAGTTGAAGAGTTTTTTGAAGATTTAATCCCTTTATTTATTTATTTATTTTTTCAATTGTATGAACCACAAGACATAGACCAACATGTTCAAAAGGCCAGAGGCTTAAAAAAGAATCAAATATAACACCAGGTGGTGGAGTTGGTATATTACTTTTATTGTTCCTCAGACGTTACTGCAGTATTTTAGTTTTTTTTTTTTTTTTTCTACTCTACCTGCAGTTGGTACTCTCTAAATTCATCCGAGCTAGGAGCAAGTTGGTCAACTTGACAAACAAAAACAACAGAGAAAGTGTAAAAAAAGGCCCTGGGTAGGGGTGGGCTTCCTCAGCTGAAAGGGGAGTAATCTGTTCTGTTTGCTACATTACCCATGAATGAGGCCTGAGCACGTCAGGGGACTCATTGACGATGCACTCTGGCCTCAGGAAACAAAGAGAGGCCGTGACCAGTCACTTTGTAGCACTTAAATCCACCGCTCTGGCTTCCACACATCACTCACTTCACTCATTTCTAGACACTTTTTTTTGGACCCACGTCACTTCCCCCAGCAAGTGCATGTCTCTTCTACATGTCACAGCCAGTATTTAAAGGTGATGCTCAACAACTTGTGGCATGTGCTGTCCAGTCAGCTGAAAAGGACTGAAGGATTTTAATAATGAGCCCCATCTGCTTTCATGTCCATAAAGTTAGTAGGAAAAACACCTTGTAAACAAGCAGCCATTTGATCCCTTTGCCCCATCTCTCTACACTTTTAGAACCAAGTGGCCTCTTAATGGGGATGTCCCGGATGGCGTGGATGTGTCCAGACTTGCTGTACAACCCTGCCCCACCTCAACAACAGGGACCCCTCCCCATGATTCATAGAGACATCCTAGAAGGGATATGCTCATCTTTCAAATAAATTGGGAAGTGTTATCCTCCGGGCCTTATTCTTGACATGGGTTACCATGGAGCAGATCTGATTATAGCCCTGTATTAGGTGTTGATGGCTTGTCCTGTGGTTATGATGTCATGAACATAAGTGACATCCATGACCTCAGTCCAACATGTTTATGTGTCTGTCTTAACCAAAGTGGGGACTATAGGTCCTCCATACGTTCACTCTGATCTCCTACTACATTGGCTTTAATTAAACTCTTCATAAAGTGTATCATTACAGGCTCAACTACTGCAAAAGAAAAGAGATAGACAGGTACGGACAACAAAACTTTAAGTATGATAATGTCAGAGGTGAACAGTTGGCTATAATGGTAGAGCTGGAAAATAATTCATGTTTGACTTTGACTAATGAATGCGACTAACGCATACTTGTAATGCCATAATTGAGCTTAATAATTAATAATTATGTGGTTCTTCATGTGTTACAGTGGGCTTTGTACTGCATGCTTGTGTGCAACAGGGTTTAATAACAAGGCAGGTTAATTTTGTGTAGCCCATCGTATACAGAGGGTAATTCAAGGTGCTTTACTGGGAACCCAAAGGAACTTTCAGCAGGAATTAGGTAGCAGAGCCAAGCAAATCATACCATTTTTCTACAGTAGTTTCTTCTTCTGGTTTCTTTGTAGCGTTAAGGTGCATTACTGTCTCCTACCATGTGTTAGTGTGGAAAACAATTAATATCCCATAAAGTCAAAAACCCAAGAACAGACAGACAGTGGTCACCATACCAGGGGGTGAGGTGATCGAAGAACCACCACTAGAGGTCACCAAATATTACACACTGAACCTAAAAATGTCAAAGAGGTCACTGACTTTGTGCCATAAGTCAAATTATTGTCCTAAAGTCTTCTTTGCTATATGGCTATTTTGTTGCTTTTATAGCTTTTTTGTGATAAACACAGCTGAGTCAGAAAATATAAATGAAATCAGAAGTAGTTCAGATCAGTCTGACTGTCAGAGAGCTTAAAGACTGGACCACAGCAGGAGTCATCAGGCTCATACTGTCAAAGAGTGGTTCAGGTTCCACCACAGAGTCCAGACCTGAACCCCAATGAGAATATTCAACCTGTAGTGCATGGGTGTCAAACTCATTTTAGTTCAGGGGCCAAATTCAGCCCAATATGATCTCAAGTGGACCGGACCAGTAAAATAATAACAGTAAAAAAAAAAGTAAAATTAAATTATGATAATGTTAACATCCATAAAAATCTGAATAACATGAACGACTGGAAACGTCTTAAGAAAAACAACTGCAATTTTAACAATATTATGCCTCAGTTTATCAGTTTATCATTTACACATGTGCATTAGAGCTTCAATTATAATCACAAATACACAAAACATTCAATAACAGGCAGAATATTGGTAAAATTGCATTTACTTATCTTAAGACTTTTCAAGTTATTCCCATTTTTTGTAAAACAACAGTTTTTTAATACAAACATTTTCATGTAATTTTACTTTTTTACACTAAAACCAAGAGAAAATTTGCTGTTTTCATTGTTTATAGGTTTAATATGACAGTGTTTTACTGGTCTGACCCACTTGATATCTAATTAGTCTGTATGTGGAATCTGAATTAAAATGATTTTGACATACTCGATTGTTAATATCTTCAGTGTGATTTTTGTATTTCGCAAATTCATCCTACAGGCCAGATTGAATCCTTTGGCGGGGCAGATTTGGCTCCCGGGCCACATGTTTAACACCTGTGATGTAGTGGAACGGACTTTACTCAATACACTGTCCATCATCAATACAGGACCGTGGCTAAAAAATGAACAACTCTGGATAGAAATAAGTGTGACGTTTCTTGTGAGGAGCAGAAGCATTGTCTGGTAGAAGGTTTGTCACAGTGAGTTTCTCTTGTAATCAAAGCTAAAGGCGGTTTAACACAAACAGAATACTGTGCAGTCTTTTTTAAATAGTTTTATTTACCTTAACCTTATCATAATGAAATAAGACAGCTGTTTATTGCCATATTAATTCTATACAGTGTTGTTCATTTATTCCCCAAATTTTACCCCTGTTCTTTTCTGGGTTGTGGTCAACAGCTCGCATATAGAAGTTCCACATCATAGTACTTACCACGGCTAAGTTCTATATTTTGATGACTTGTACTAAAATGAAATGTTTCTGACAAATTTCAAATTAAGAGAAAAAGTAGTCAATGGGGTTATGGCCTGTTTACTAAATTAGCATTAATGTTAACTTCCTGCGATCTCACTGCAGTGAAATGACATAATCAGAATATCCAACACTAAATCTACTGTCAATAAAATAAGCTATTTTAATAAGTTACACAGTGTATATATATTCATGTTTTTTACTGTGAAAGGTAATGTTATATTCCATATGTTTAAATTGGTTCATTTTGTTCTATCAGACAGACTTCTCATAATTTAGTCTTGATAAAATCATGTGTTTTTCATTTAGATTAGTAGTAGTAGTAGTAGTTTTATGTCAAGCACATAGAATCATCAGATAACAAAGAATCATACAATATGGTTAAAAAAAAAAAAAAAATCTGCGCTTGAAAAGGAGTGGGAAGAAACATAACTTATTGACTCTCACCCCCTTTTTACAAACTAATAATCAAACTAGATCCGCTTCCTTTGCTTTGTTAACACACATTTTCCTCTGTATATTTTCACAATAACACAAAACATCCATACAAACTATTCACATATACTTTTTTAGTCACCTCACACAATCAAATTTGCATAATCAACCGTTTTTAATATAGACTATAATATTTATATGCACTTTAAATATTTACTCCAAATACAATGATCAATAAATGTGATAATATCGTCTTATCACGATAACCAATTAACTACAATAATATCTTATTTTATGCGTACTTCTGTGTTATAACCAGATTTTCACTTATTAAGATAAAGCTCTATGTTTTGATATTATAGTGGATTTATACATTCTTTTAAATGCACAAACTGAAGAAAACCTTTTTAAGTTTTGCTCCAGATTATTCCACAGATATACCCCTCTGACAGAGATACATTGGCTTTTTATGTTTGTTCTACACTTATTTTTCTTGTAGATTAGAAGCAGCAAAATATTTATTGGATCTGCCTCACTTAACATTCAACACCATCATAATGCTGAAATAATATATTGTACAGCCCTAATTGCTATTATGTGTAATCGCATTATTCATTTTTAATTGTTTTCATTGTAACTGTGGGGAAGGGGATAGGGTTCACTGTTGAGATAGATAGATAGATAGATAGATAGATAGATAGATAGATAGATAGATAGATAGATAGATAGATAGATAGATAGATAGATAGATAGATAGATAGATAGATAGATAGATAGATAGATAGATAGATAGATAGATAGAGAAGTAGTGCAGCAGCATGGCAAACAGTAAAAATAGAATATAAGAATAAAAATAGAACACAAGAGCAAACACACTATATATAATAAATTAAAAGTATGAAAAAAGAACTGGTTGAAAATCTGGACAGTGAGACAAACAATGAACTGTAATGTGCAAAGTAAAATGTACATTTCCAGTAGGGTGGAGGTGCATACATGTCAATAAAGTGAGTAGTGGAATTATGTTTATGACTGAGTTTAAATGTCAGGCAGAGGTGAGTTTTTTGTATAGTGAAATGACATGTGACAGCAAAGATTTCCTATATCTGTCTGTTCGATTGTATGATTTCACTATCTTCGGGTAAATTAACTATTTTTGGGAGGAAGAATTGGTTCCGTACCAGGTGAAGACTGGGTGTTTGGATGAGCAGCTTTGAACTGTTTCAGGAGATTTGACCAGGTTTAAGACAATGTACTCAGACGTTTTAAGATATTTTGTTCAGCGGTGCAATGCAAGTGCAGCACAGACACTGACTGCAGACAGTATTGTGTGGGACTTGGCAGACACCCCCTGAAGCGTCTTTTCAAAAAGGTTACCTTGTTTGCCCCTTGAGCTATTTTCGCTCTGCCTCTCTGTCTGGACTCGCCAGTCTGTGAAAATACTCCTCACTAACCTTACCTCCTCCTCTCCCCCTCCCATCTCATGTCTGTCATGACATCACCAACATCAGGTATCCAAAGCAGACAGAAGTAAACGGGCGTTTGTTTAATAAGCATTATTAACACACCTGCTTTACAGCACATTCCTGATTACATGGTCTAATGGGACGGGCACTTCAAGTCGGATTAGTGGAGCCTGGGGGCTTACACCTGAACACCAGGCCTACTCGTATATGCAAACATCTCTGAGTTCAAACAAAAAGTCTGCCAAAAAGTCTATTGTAACCAAACACACCTAGGTCTGGCAGTGTGTTTGATCAGCTTGTTTACCCATACACACCACAGCTATGATCCACCCTGTTTATCTCATGTTTTTTTTCAGATTCGAGGAAAAAAATTATTGCATGAAAGTATAAGTAATCCACAAACCAAAATGTTGTTGGTCTGTACCACAGGCGCCGGAAGCAAAAAAAAAAAAAAAAAAAAAGTGAGTGGGACAACTTAAAACTGGGGGAGTGGTCTGTTATTTTCTGTATTCTGGTGCATTTTAACATGTGGTTTGATACTTTTATCAAGCTATAGCAAGCGAAGAAATATGGGTCCATTTAGTAATTTCCTTCAGAGGCTGGCTCCAGTCAGATCACGTATTTGAAAATATTAAAAGTACAGAAAATGATACAATGACTCATTTAGAGGATCTCTTCATGTCTTTTCATGTCTGCATGCAAATACAAATAGGCTGCTTTAAATCCAACACATAGAACCTAAAAATCTCCTAAAACAGGGTATCTCAACCTTTTTTGAACCAAGCCCCACTAACGGCAGCATAAGGACACTGGCACCCCCCCAATGCCCAGGGGGTTATGTTCTACAAGTAACGTGGGGTGGGGGGGGGGGGTGGGGGGGGGCGCATATCGTCTGGCACATCGGTCACATCGGTTTTGAGTGTTTCAGCAGTTGAAGTGTTAAGTTCATCCATTTAAACCTGCAGGAGTTAAAACCCATGGAGTTTGATCAATGACAGTGGATGCACACACTAGGTTTATGTTCAGTTAATGAGAGATTTTGTTGAAAAACGGACTTTTTCCTCATTTTTTTCTGATTTGATGTAACAGCCTTTGAATTTACTCTGAGCTTTTATGAACATCTATTCAATCCATAGATTAAATATGAGAAAGAACCTGATTTTCACTGAAAAATGCAAAATGCAGGAGATAATATTATAAGAAAAGTTGATAAATCACTTGGGGAAGACAAAGAAAAAAATTTTGGAAGTTGTGATAAAAATAGTCGTGGGTCTTCAGGGGTTAATTTGATAATTGACTTTTGATATTGGCTACTTCCTGCTTAGCTGTTGAAGCTCAAATCATAGGGAAAAAAGAACAGAAGAATTTTGAGGGTATACTCCTTCCTTCTGCTGCTCTTTCCTCTCAGTCCAAATCAAAAGACTATCATGAACTATAGATGACCTCATGCTGTTTGTTTCTATGGGAAAGTAAAACGGTTTGTTCAGCCATTAGTAAATACAGTCAGTCACATATTTAACCACTTCTGTTTAAAAATACTTTCGAGCAACCAAGATCACCCATCACAGGGTAGAAGTAGTACCCTCAGAAAACCAAGTCCATTGACTTTGGTTGTATAATGGAATAGTATTATGGGATATCTGCCAAATGTCACCAAAGCAGTGCAGCTTTAAACTCTTTTGGAGAATGCTCTCATGACTACGTGCATGCTTGCATACAAATGTTGCACCTGAGGGGACGTTTTAGATGACGAGTGTCATTTTGAGGTTAACTTTGTTTTCTAAAATAATCACACTCTTCCAAAATATGATCAAAGTGTTGAGCCGAGCTACTGTAATGTATATCAGAGTCAAAATATGATTGCGTGTTTGTTTTCAGTAGCATATGTTTTGTCATGCCCAATGAGCTTTGTCCTGTTGCTAAGTGCAAGTATTAAAGACAAACAGTCTTGATTCCCACACAGAGCATTATTCTTTCCAGTACCTAAGTGGGTGGTGGTAATTGTTGTCAATTTTGCTTCTTAAACTGTGGGCATAGCACATAATTGTCTGTGTACTAGCAGCATGTACCAGATTTGCAAAACCACCTATTCATCCTTGTGGATACGTGAGAACCAATTTAAAGCATTTCCCCCAGTGTGCCATGTTGCATTATACCATGAAGGAATAGTGGGCTGGTAATGTGGCTTGTTTTTGGCGCTGGTTGGCAGACTGGAGACAATTTTGGAGGCAGGCTCATAGATAAGTGTTAACTTGTTTATATTTGGATACCGCATCAGTTCTTTCCCCACTGTGTTTTATGTAACATCAAATTATAAAAGCAGTTTACATTAGGTCAGTTTATCTGCGCCTGTGCTCACAGTGTTGTAACACGTGCCACATTATGTCAGTCTGAAAGCCGAGTCACTGGCCCTCGGGTTCAACCAGTTATTATGAGGGAATGAGCAAAATGTCCAGGGATATGACTAAGCATGCTAAGACCTAATGGGGGGGCCAATGGTGAAATCTTAAAGGTCCCAGGGTGACATGACCCTAATGAAGACCCTAATAAGGACCCTGCCACCTTCACAATGACCTGTTCTCAGCGTCTTCACAGAACACGGTGTTTCAGCTGATTAGTTTTGGACACTGTCTGGAAGTGCATCGAATGATTCCGGATGTTTCACAAGCAGCTGTGTCACAGCCCGGGAGGCGGGGTTAGCTCTGCTTTCTAAGGATCCAGACGGAACATAGGACTCATGTCTGGGAAAAGACTGCAAATGCTTTTTTTTCCCGATGTATGGAGCAAGGTGTTAAAAACTCTTTTTCCCATCCTTCCTGTCTATTTGAATTAGTACTTTAGTGTCTATGACCAGAAGGGGCTTTCCATTATACAAAATTAATGATATTGTTTCCTTTTTTCATTGCTAATCCTAGCCTGTGGAAAGATATAATCTGTTTTCACCTGTGGAAATGAGCTGCCACCTTTTTACAATAGAGAGGAAGACGTTCCAGCTCTCACAATTACTAACTACTCCAAACTGTATACATCTGGACAATAGTATGTTTAACGGAAACGTTTATGTGTAATAGTCTTTTGTAATTGAGGCCTTTTGAACCGGTGCAAAGGTGTTGAGGACTGTTATTGTTCTCTTGACATGCACACCAGACACTTGTGCTCACACCTCCAGTGTCGTTACCTCACCGCAAACCACTGCATTGAGCAATATATATTTGGAGCGGTGTTCTGTAAAAAGCTGCAGGTGATTCCCCTTTAGTTCAACAGAATCCAAATGCTCCACACGGACCACTCCAAAGTGTCTTAATGTTAAAAAATGAAAGCATTGTCGAACAGCCAGACAAAGAAAATGAGCTGCTCTCTCCACATCTAAACGAACTGCCGCCGAGTTTTGGAACACCTCCAACTACCACAACAAGGCTTAGTCAGCAAAGTATGCTTTAGTCACTTTGATTTGATTCCACTTTGGAATCCTGTCCAAAATAATCTAATTTACTCCCCACACTGAAGGCCTCACTTAATCACCCAGATGTAACTGTCACTGATGCTCATTTGACTAAATGTTGCACAATAATACATGTAGACTTTGTAACAGCAGGCTACCTGTTATGATGAGTTCTACACACAGGTCTAACTGACAAGATTCACAATCCATACATTAGCTTCAGTACTCCGGTCCGTTGTATGACACTTCCAGGTCTTGTGGAAAAACAACAAAAATACAACAAAATGAAACGGACTCATCATTACTCTTCGAAATGCTCCTGGCACAGTTACATAAGAAATGTAGCTTACAGATGACAAGTTAGTCTGTTAAAAGTGTAATGATAACTATCTTAAAGACATCACTAAAACCAACTCATTACATTTGATTACTTTTCTGGCAGTTGTTTTAACCCATAAAGACCCAAACATCCACTGTCGACCAAAATCATCTATTGATCTAAGATATTTAATACCTGTTGATCCACTAATTCTGTCAATCCATGTAAATAACACTGGTCTACAATTTTTTAGAAATGATTTGCTTCAGAGATTAAATGTGCTAAATGTTACGTATTTTAATAAGATTAATTGGAAAATAATTGACAAAAGTGCCGGTTTGCTGATGTTTTCAAGGTATATGATTAAGTGTTATTACACATATATGTTGGTTTATGTACATTTCTATAATAGTTTTATAAATCTTCCACTAAATAGAACTTGTAAAGTGAATGTATTCTAATGTGCAGACAGTGTTTTGAAGTAGATCTTGTAGCTCTGAGACAAATATTCCTTTTGAGTCAAACCCATTCTCTCGTTAATTCTTGAATTTCACATTTTGACCCGAGGCTGTATCTTGGAAAGTTCAGCCAACCAGCATTTTTGACTTGATTTTTCTTTATCAGTGACTCTCATGTGGTAAAATTTCATTACTTTTATTCTGCAAGAATTTTCCTTGCAGACCAGTGTCTTAAATACAGTTTGTCATCTTTTCATGGTCATCAGATATGACCTATTTGGACGTTCAGATGCTCCGTAGTTACCATGGAAACACAGTCATCGTCTACAACACAGGTGTCAAACATGCGGCCCGGGGACCAAATTCGGCTTGACAAAGGGGTCAGTCCGGCACCTAGGATGAATTTGTGAAATGCAAAAATTACACTGAAGATATTAACAGTCAAGGATGTTAAAATAATTTTAGGTCATTTCAGTCTAAAGTGGATCAGACCAGTAAAATACTATCATAATAACCTATAAATAATGAAAACTGTAAATTTGTCTCGTTGTTTTAGTGTAAAAAAAAAAAAAGTAAAATTAACCAAAAATATTTACATTTACAGACTAGCCTTTTACAAAAAATGTGAATAACTGAAATGTCTTAAGAGAAGTATGTGGAATTTTAATAATATTCTCCCTGTTATTTAATGTTTTGTGTATTTGTAGATCCACTGTGATCTGTAAGTTGTGATTCACATGTATAAATGATAAACTAAGGCGCAATATTGTTAACATTTCACTTATTTTACTAAATAATTTTTAGGTTGCTCATATTTGTTCATGTTATGTTCAAGTACAATTCGTAGATGCAAATATTTTCATTACAGAATTTTACTTTTTTCACTTGAAAGTTCTTATCCTATTATTTATTTTATTTTACTGGTCCGGCCCACTACATATCATATTAGGCTGAATGTGGCCCCTGAACTAAAATGAGTTTGACACCCCTGGTCTACAACATTGATTCACCAGTAAAGCCCAGGGAGTCGGATCAATGACAGTGGATGGACACACTGGGTTTTATGTTTCGTTATTGATATCGTTGCTAAAAAAAAAAAAAAAAAAAAAAAAAGTCACTTTTTCCTCAGTTTTCTCTGTTTTTGATATAATAATCTTCAACTTCAAACTGAGCTTTAATGAACATGTACATGATCAGTGAATTAAATATAGGAAAATACATTATTTACACAGAAGAAATGGAAAATAAAGAAAATACTATAGCAATAAATGGTGATAAATCCCTTAAAAAGTTAAATAGAGAGAAAAATTCATTTGGGAACATCCACAAAAGTAGCACTTGGTCTTTATGGGTTAAACTGAGCTGAAAAGTCCTGAAAACCTTTGTTTGCATGAAATGTCGAAATTTGAATCAAACTGTTATCAGAAGGTGGTGATGCAGGCAGCACGAGGCACGACTGCAGCAAACCCAGTCATAGACCAGTCTATGATAGCAGTAACATTTAGTTTTATGGATGAGAAGACAAGTAATGTAACTTAAACAGTTGCTATGTTTTATGTTTTTTGTTTCTTTTTCCATAAACTTATTCAAATGTGATCATGAAATTCTCATTAGTTTAGATCAGATTAGATTAGATTGAATTTTATTAAGAGTCCTCAGGAAATAAACAAATATAAATATAAAACGCATTATAGAAACACAACTTGTTACATTTATATTTGAATTGGACAGTAACTCCCCATTGATACCGTAAACACACTTGACATTTCCTATGATAGTTGTGTGTTAACATCCAAGTAGAGGGAGACGCTATGTGTGTCATTTTTCTTCCAGTTCTTCTATCAGAGAACACAAGGAAAATTACAGCAGAAAGAAGTTTTTGGTTTTCTTTCAATAGATCACCAACAGCTTCCCTGTTTTCTTCTGTTTAATACACACTGAGGACATATGTTTAAACAGGCTTTTGAGATCCTTGGGCTTAGTGACGATGACTTTGAGTTTCCCAGCTCTGCTCTGACACCCAGTGACAGTTTGTGTTTCTAATGGAAATCTGAATGATGTGACAGTATAATTATCTCCTCCAGTTTAGACAGTTGTTTGACTCAGCCATTCATTAATAGAGAGGAATACAAACACCATTAAACCGGAGACATTTGTCACTGTCGTCATTTAGAGATGGACTTTGTTTTTAAAGCATCGTAATGGTTTCCCTGTGATGGGGTTCCAGTCCACCATATGGGTACAGCAGAGGGTCAAAGGAGGATCCAGGTTAATGGTTCAGTCTGAGGATGTGATCGTTGACTTCCATGATCTTCCAACAGGGGTTCTCTGATGCAAACATCTCTTAATAACTGCTGTTGTTCTTCTAAAAGTGACTTGATGGAAGGTTTCAGTTGGTGTCTGTCTGTTTGTGAATGTGACAGCTCACATGCATCACGCGTTCCCCTTTACCCCTCATTCAGGAAAACACAGACATGTGTCATTGTACCAGCTGGTAATGTGTTGACTGGTAGAAACTACACTGACATATACTAGTCATCACTGGCTCTGATTATTCTGACATTCACTGCACGTCTGACTTTTCTAAACCACAGAAGTTCCACCAGCAACAAGACGAAATATTCTTAAAAATAATCCAATTATCTTGTAAATAAATGTATTTGGTAAAAACATTTTGCTTAGTTACATTCCTTAAAACTACAATAAAGGTCTGGTTGCCAAAAAACTGAAAAAAGTGTGATTTCAAATTCTGAGAAGTTTTACAAATGGTCTCATTCTGTAAATAAGGAAAATCCTCTGGTTCCACCTCTAGGATGTCATGTATACTACTGTTTGATCTCGTTACTGGTTAAATTTAGCTCAGTATTAGTTGGAATATCTCATTAAATCAAAGTTAGAGCTATTCGTATGCCTTTTCGTATGAAAAACATACTTGACAAGATTCGTATTGTTTTGAGAAAAAAAGACTAGTTTCCCAGAAACAGATCTGTTTTATGTTCTTAAAAATTCCATGCAGATGCAGTGTACTGTACATTTGTCAAGATGGAAACTGCATATTTTCTGTACATATTGAGAACATGCATATACGCCTCATAACATGATTTCATATGTATATATAAACTGAGGAAACACTCGCATCTAAGAGACAAAAAGTATTTGCCAAATGTGGATGAGTTGGTCGTTGTGCTCCTCTGTAACTGAAGGGAGCAGATGTACGTTTAGTATTTCAGTGCATTGTTTGTAGATGATAAATAAAGTAAGTAGCTGGATGCATGGGTAATATCATGACTCTTTATCTGACTAAGTGATTAGAAATGTTCTTTAACCGTTGTAGTAGTGGATAAAGTTAGCACGATCAACTGTGACTTTTTGTTTGAAATATGACGCATGAGTTTGGTAGCCACATAATGTACTTAGTCACCCTCAACAGGTGGTAGACTTCCAGATGGCTGCTTGAATGTTGTATCCGATAGACCGCTTGTCTTAGCCATTAATGAGTTCAAGCGCTCTTGCAACATTTAGCACGTAAGCCGTTCGACTGCCAATGAATATGTTTGAGCAGGTCCAACCCTTCAAGCGCAAGCTAAAGCTCACTTCTGTTGTGCAACTATAATATGCATTGTATTAGCAGTAATCCAAATGTAAATTGGTTTCTAATAGTTGTTGGCACGTGATCTGGCAGTTAGTATCAAAACAGGTAATTTGTTACAATTGAGGCTTTTAACTTTAGTCCCACATAATGACAGTCGGTATCACAGTACATCATGTTTTTATTCACTGTGAACTCTGTAGGAATTTCTAAACCCTGTTCAGACTCTTCCATTAAAACTTGAAAAACTTAAACCACCAGGATTCCACATAAACCTGCCAATGGTTTTCATAATATTAAATACTTGTAAATACTTGCATTCTTTTACTGGAGCTCACTTCTCCTTGAATCGTGGATACATACATTAAAAACCTTCCACAGCCCAAGGCCCCAAAGATCATTTAAATAAAATGATCTGCGCATAACAAAAGATAATTGTGATAAAGCTGTTGGTTTGTTGTACAAATAAGTCTGTTTTCTCCTGCTCAGAATGGCAGTGTTCTGATGTGTATCTAATAACCGGTTCATCATCTGCCACCAGTGATCCATCAGGGATGGTTGGGTCAGGGACACTGGATTAATGTTAAAACTGATAGAGTTTAGGTTGTTTTATTCACGTGTTTAGCTCAGAGACTGTAAATTGCCCCCTTTGAAAATCAATAGAATTCCTGTATTTTAGCCTTGCCCTTCCTCTGATGTGACCCTAAAGCTAGGTGAACGTTTGTGAAAGGGTTAAAGGTCACATGTGACCCATGACTGAACTGTTTTATGTCTTATCCACACTTGAAAAATAAAAAACAAGACCAGAAAGAGTTCCTTGTCAAATAAAATCAAATTGTTATTTATATCCCTGAAATGGAGTTTCAGGGATATAATGGTTTTACCCCAAACACCGCCACTGGATCCACCCCTGCCAGGTCCGCCCCCACCAGATCTGCCCCCGCTGGATCTCCTTGGTGTGAACACGGTAACTAGGACAGATTTGGTTGGATTTCTTCTCCCTTGATAACCAACATAGTGGACCCCTAGTGGAAGAACCCTAATGATTTCCACTTCTCTATGAGTATTATAAGTCATCCAGATGGGGGCGCTTTAGTTGAAAATCAGTTTTTTGGACATAAATCAGGCAAAAATAGACCGATTAAGATCAATTTGTTTCACTTTGGTTGTCTTACAAATGTCCATTGTCTGTCTACCATCCGGAGTTCACATGGGGTCATTTTCATTCACTAGGTGGAGTTTTGTGGTAAAACTCGGTTCTCTGACTATTATTCTAACACCATCAGGTCAGTGTAGCTCAAATTGTGTTCATATCAATTGTCTAACAATCCTCTTTCTTCATGCCACTACCATGAGTTTACATGATGTCATATTTTGACACCAGGTGGTGTGTTTTTTTCCAAAAGGTTGGGGGAGGAAATGATTGGGGGGATTTCGGGGAAATACCCTTACTGTCAGCCCCCGACAGCGTAAGCCTCGTTTGTCTTTGCGCTGCTTGTGCTGAAACCATTATCTTAACCTTAACAGTAAGCGAATGTTCCACAAACATCATCTCAGGTTTAGGTTTATTTGAGCCATGTTTGAACTGATGGAGCTTAGGGTATGTTTTAAACATGGGAACTAGAACACCCTCTGTTTCAGATGAAGTCTACCCTTTACATTTTGGCCTTATACCTTTTCCTTTTTCACTCTAAACTTAAGGGGAAAAGTCTGTGGAACTGTCTCTTAAGATGTAGGGTTATTGTTCCATAGAAGGTACCCATGTTAAAAGGCGAATACTCAACATTCCTTATCCAAAGAAACCCCACATGCACACCAGGAGTCCTTCCACTAATTTTCCTGTTCATTTTCCACTTTCACTGACCCACATTGCAGAAAGTACAGTGGTAAGTTTTGATTCAAGTGCTTTGGAATATACTAGTGGCTAGTCAACCCCTGTCCTCTGTCACAGTTTTGCACATGGTGAACTTGCAGGTCTTGGCACACACTGGGTGGTGGCTGTGCTCAATGACTCACGTTGCGCCCAGTGTCTGAAACTTTCGTCAAACGTCTGGCACATGGTGTGTGTGTCATTGTGGCCTGGTGACGCTGGTGGCTCTAAACTCCCCAGTGGCTGCTGATTGGTTACTGTGAAAGATGAGGCACAGGTAAGGACCAATCAATGGACCTTAACAAGGAAACAACACAGTGTGAGCAACATCGGTACCAAATGGTTCCAACTAACTTGTTAAGATCACTCTTACAATACCTTGCACTTGCGTCATTACTGAGCGGAAATGTCTAGTTATTGCCAGAACATTCAGATTTATCAACAGGATGGAAGTTTTACATCAGTCACAAATAAAACTGATAAATGGTATTTAATTTTTGGAGTTTTGGAAGTTATTTGAGATGCATATACCAGCTTCCTTTGGCCTTTCAGATTTGTTTTTGCACAATCAATTTACACTAGTCTCAGCTAAATAAAGATTTATAAAAAAGAATGTGTTGATGACAAAGTTAATAAATAAATGTTGATAAATGTTTTTTAGGTTTCTTACAGATCTTCACTGAAAAGGGTTCCGTTCTAACACATTTGGAAAAGTCAGAGATAGCAAATGTACCCTCAAATAGAGACACAGATAGAAACCCTAACCCAGAGAGGAAAGGGGAAAAGATGTACAAGTACTGATTGGACTTAAATCTAAAAGTACAGGCCCTGAGAAGTGTCGAAGTATAAAAGAAAGAAGTAGACATTTGTACCACTGAACAAATCTGAATGTCACAGAAAGACACACCACAAAAACATGAGGCTTTTCCCCTCGTTTCAGATTCACATGTGTTATGTTGTGTTTCAAAATGTACGTCATGTTCACCTGGTTCTATTTGTCAGTTGTGATATACAACTAGGTATTGTCTTTTCTCTGTTTTACTGTTACGTTTGTTTGGCTTGAAATCAGTCTTGATACCCCCCCAAAAATGTTTAAAAACCATTCAAACTACAGTAACATGCCCGCCTTTAAAATATAATAAGTAGAATGTGCTGATGTTTGTTTTGAAGTGTATAGAGTAAATATCAAAAGTTGTCAGAGAAATTAATACTGAAGTAAAGTACAGATCCCACAAAACTATAGTACAATACCTAAGTATTAGTACATCGTTATTTCAGTCTTGTGGAAAAAATTGATAATGCAACACATAAGTCATCAAATAATCATGAAGTTTTCTCTGAGAAACCCATTAGATTCTGATAGAAGTGTTGACATTGTGGCTTTTTTAACAGGAGTTGTGTTACTATTGTGTTTAAAGTCACATCTTTGTCGAATGCCTTTTGTTTTCACAAGTTCTGGAGGCTTTTGGCTTCGTCCTGTCTTCTGCCTGCTTGTTTTCTAATGTTGCACTGCTGATTTGTTTTTTCAGTAAAAGGGAGGGCCAATGACATTAAGAGGTGGGGGGTGAGGGGTGGGGGTGGGGGGGTGTTTGCTCTCCTCAGTTTGTGTATAAACACCAGTGCTCACGACTAAAGTGATGCTGTGCCTGGTTCTGCGCAGCGGGTCTCTATTGCGTTGGCTCCTTCTTTGTTTTTCCACATACCTCATCGCCGAAATAAGCTCCGGCCGGTGCTTAATCATCATAAGGGCAGGGCGAGTCTTTTCATTTAGATCTAATCACTAGTAGTAAGCATTTAGGGCCACCAGAAAATCAGCATCACTGCAGCCCCGTCAAATGATTCACCAGATGTCCGAATCCTTCAGTGGGTTGTATTTGCCTTAAGAGAGTTAAGTAATGTTGAGGAGACCTGAGCCAATTCCATCTTTCTACTTCTCTCTGCTGAATAATAATTAAGAGAACCTCCAAAAAGGCTCATTGCCAGTCTTGTAAAGATGAGATCATTGTGCAATGTCAAATAATTTTATCAGCTACACCGCCAAAGATTAGAACTAATGTAATGTGCAAATCGAGTGCAGTCAGCATTTCAAACAGACATTCTTCGTCAATTCTGCTAATTTTCCGTTAAAACCTAATCTTCTATTCTGCAATAACAATTCAGTTACTGCAGAATTATTCAGTATTTATCAAAGTTTAAATGTACTATTTTTATATAGACTTGGTTTATAGGTATACATTACTGTGTCGTAGATATACATAATACTGTTTTCATTAATACATATTGTTAATATTGTTCATAGATATACATACTGGCACATACTGTTAATACTGTAAATTTGCATCAATTCACATTTGTCATTTTTTATTTGTTTTTATTCTACTTAGCTCTATTCTTACGTTACTTTGTAAAATTTAAATTTTATATTATGTTTTTATATCTTATTTTTAGTTTTGTAATTTTACATTGGCTCTACATTTCTGTCGTACTGGTGGTTTTTTTTTAGATTATTGCACTGACCATAATTGCTATTCTATTCTATTCTATTCTATTCTATTCTATTCTATTCTTTGTAAAAGATGCCAAATGAAGATGAATGCACTCAGAGCTTTAAAGGACCAGCTGTGGCAGAGTTTAGACTCAGCTGACAGAGACCACCCTAGTGATATCTGGGATTCAGGAAATCAGTGATCCGTCGCTGCCTTTCTCAGAGTTAGGGTCGGGATCCGAAATTGGCCAGTTTTTGTATGATACAGAATAATGCCTTGATATGTGAATTTGTTATCCTACTTATAATAAAAGAACAGTATTCTTCTTTTTGCCCGCAGACCTAAAAGCGTGACTGCTTTCTGACCTGATGAGCGTAGCAGTTCCTAAATGTTAGCTTCATGTATTTTTCCTGGGCAAAGAAGAGACTTTCTACATAAGAGAAGATATGACGTCTTTTATCTTCTCAGGGTAAATAGTTTTGGGTTATAGTTTCTACATATTGCTACACTGGTAAAAATACAACAAAAGGTAACACAAATTCAGTAAGAACAAATGGTGCTAGCCACAACAAACCCCGCCCCTCGCACATATTTCACCCAGTATTAGTTAATGTGAAGATTTTAAAAAATTCATCAAAAATTTGTACTTTGACCTACTTTTCCCAAAATTTAAGTGAGATCCATTCTGGATCACTGGCAATCTCTAAAGGCAGTTTGGTATGAATTCAACCAATAGTTTTGCTGCTACAGACACGTGAAATTTTGCCCATTATAAGTAAATGGGGGGAAAAAAATAACTACTACTACTGTTCCCAAAATGTAATGACATCTATTCTGGGTCACTGGCAATCTATAAACCAAATTTGGTCTGAATTCAACCAATAGTTTTGCTGCTAGACTGTTAAACAAACAAACCAAAAACAATACCCCTTGCCTCCCCTTCGAGGGGCAGGGTAACTATAGAATATATCCATCTATAGAATGCTTCTATGATTTTTAGATCGAACTTTCTCAGTTCTGAAAAATGTGAGAATTTAGTTTGCATGTTTGACAGATTTACTCAGTGTTGTGTAAGTTGTGTGTTTGTGTTTGTTATCATTTGGTTTACTTGTTAGTTGGTGTGTAGTGTGTCATTACTCTAGTTACCATTACTTATCCATATTACAATTGTTCATTGACATTGTCTGGCTCACCACTATTGACATTCAGACATTCACACCCTGACTCACTTGTCCTTAATGTGGATTAGGCAGCAAAGTGCATTTACTGAACATTGTTTTAACTGTGGAAGGCCAGTCAAAATTAAATGCACATGTTAACCCATAAAGGTCCAGTGCTACTTATTAGCGTTTCCAAATAATTTTTTCTTCATATATATATATATATATATATATATATATATATATATATATATTTTTATAAAACCTTTCTCAAGTGGTTTTTCATGATTTATTATAATATTATCCTCTGTATTTTGCATTTTTCAGTGTAAATCATGTATTTTCCTATATTTAATTCACAGATTATGAAGATGTTCATGAAAACTCAGAGTAAGTGACTTTTTCAGGAAAATTATTAATAACTGAATGTAAAAACAGGCATCTCCATCCACTGTCATTGAGCCAACTCCATGGGTTTTACTGGTGAATCAATGTTGTAGAAGATGAGTGTGTTTACACGTTCACTATGGAGCCTCTGAACGTCCAAATGGGTCATATCTGATGAGTACGAAACGATGACAAGCTGTATTTTATACCAGTTATTTACATGGACTGATAGAATTAGTGGATCAACAGGTTACATCAGTATGGTTTAGGCCACTGGTAGCTGTTGGGATCTTAAAGGGTCAATTTTTGGTAAATTTAGATTCCAGGGAAATACCAAATTTTTGTTCTATCAAATCATCAGGGACCATTGTAATGCAACACAAGCAGAGGTATTTTTTTTTTCGGAGTGGCTACTGACACAGTACTGTAGCACGAAATATGGGTTTGTCTGTTACCACAGAGCCAATCAGCACCCTCGTTATATCATGTCTAGACTGGTAACTTGTTACATCCCGAAAAGTACCAAGGCAATATAGCAAATAGGTCAACCTTAGCAGTAACAGAGGTTTAGCTCACTTGGTAATGTATTGGACTACAATACTGAAGACTTGGGTTCAATACCTGGTTAAAGCTGTGTTTTTGTTTTCTGAAGATTTTCAAATGGGGGGGCACACTGATAGGTAAATCTGACATTGATATAAATCAACCACTGGGACAACATTCAGAGTGCAGAATTCGGAGCACAGCACTCAATACACTGAACTGACACAGAACTGTGCAGTAACACGGCACACTGCAGCATCTAACATGAAGCTCCACCCACCTTCTCCAGCCTCACTGACTGAACAGAACAAACACCATGAAACAACATATATAGCATTTAGAACAATAATTCCTATTCTATACTGCATACAATCACTAATTCATTTCTTCTATCAGTTGCCACAGTACCGTGGTAGTAAAATGCACAAAAGAATGAACTGAAGTATACACCATATATGACCACAGTACTGTGGCAACAAGAGGATAATGAGTTCATGGAACAGTATCCATGATTGGCTCCGTGGCAACAAAATGTCCTTACTGCTTTTTGGCACAGTACAAATGCGAACATTTGATTGGCTCTGTGGAAATAGACAAACCGATATTTCATGCCACAGTACTGTGTCAGTAGCCATTGTCTTTTTTTAATAAGCTTCATCCTTTGCTGTGATGCCCGTTACCAAAGGAGGAGGAAGTGATGACAGTACAGCAACATGTGAGCTTTTACTGAGATCAGATTCTGTCAGTATATACTGAGTGAGCGGATGGAGGTGCTGAGGGGATGAGCAGCAGGAAAGAAGATGGGGGGAGTCGGTGTGGTGGCATGGTGGTTGGGGGGGGGGGTTGTCAGGTGGCGTGACTTTTTTACTCTGCAGCTCACTGACCTTGACAATGGAGCCACAGCCAGTGACTCGGATAGCTCTATCTCTCCCCCTCTCTCTCTCTCTCTCTCTCCCCCTTTCTCTCTCTCCCCTATAGTGTCTCGCTCTCTCTGTCTCCCTCTCCCCCCCCCCCCATAGTGTCTCTTTTTCTTCTGTCTGTCGTTCTCTCTCTCATCCTCTCAGTCGACTCTTCCTGCTGCTGTGTCACAGCCAAAATGCAGCACCACCTCTCTCTCTTTCTTTCTCTTTCTCTCTCCCTCTCTCTTTCTCTCTCTCTCTCTCTCTTTCACTCTCTTTCTCTCTCTCTCTCTCTCTCCCTCCCTTGCTCTCTCTCTCTCTCTCTCTCTCTCTCTCTGCTGCAGCTCACCCCCCTCTTACCTCACGTCTGCTCTTTTTCCAGACAAGCGGGTTTAAAAAGTCAACTGCGTATTGAGCCGTCTAGACTGAAGCCGGTCAGCGCCCCCCCCACCCCCCACCCCCAGTTCCCCTCCCCAACCCCCGACTTGTGAGCTGCTGGCTATAGTGGAAAAACGGATGAGGAGTAAGTGACCTTGCTGAGCTCTGTCCCTCATTTCTGTCCAAGTGCAAAATGACTGGATGGTCACGTTATATAAACACATTGACTGCAGGATGATGACGGCCAGACTCAGCCAAAGAGGGGACGTTTGACTGCAATAATCCCAGAAGTGTGAGCATCTATAAAACCTGCGTGTTTGAGCGTATTAATAAAAATACACACCAGTATTTGGATGTTTTTCCTTTAACTAAGATAAATGATTGTTTTTTACAAGGTGTTAGAATGTTAAAAGGGTTTACCCTCTCATCAGATTAAATATAAGTGCTGGTATCACAGTAAACTTCTCACTCTACTGCCTCTTACTCTTTTGATGTCAGGTTTTATGAGTAATTTCTCCTTCCTGTTTTGGAAACCAGTAGCAACTAACTGATTTACTTCACGCATGCTTGTCATAATTGTGGTTCATGTTATTTTATAGTGCAAAACCAAATAATTTAGTGAGGAAATCTACGGTATGATTCAGCCAGTAGAAATGTGGAAAGTACTGTTTGTGGTTTTGCACAGCTCTCATGAGAAAAACAGGAGATTATTGTTGCCAGTATATTATTGTCTAAGCTGTACGCTGGTACACATGGAACTGTCTGTCTGTACAGGACAGATCTGACAGACAGACGGACCATTTCTGAGCCACTTCCTGCAGAAGCTCCAGTCTAGCGTTGTGAGTGTGTTTTCTGCTTCCTCCTGTCAGTTGATGAGGTGTACTGTATGGCACCCCGAAGTGTGACATTCCATGTAAAGCAGCGCGTGATAGTTTTTTAAGAGGTGTCTGCAGCCAGCCGTGTGCAGTTCGATGACTCTATTCTCCCTGGTAAAATGCACCGCTGTGACGGCTTGATTTTCCAGCAGAAACATGAAACTGTTATAATTTAACTGTCTTGAAATGCCAGAACCTGCCTTTCAATCTAGTGTTTCACTTGTCATTGTTGCTTATTGTATGATTGAACCATTTAATTATGTAATTGAATACGCAGATGTTTGAAAACTGTTTTAACGCAACAAATCCTGTCAAGTTGTCGTCCATGATTATTCCCATCACCTCAGGCTAATGTGCCTCTCACCCAGTCTGATGATGAGTATCATATGATGACATAAGAGGTCATGTTTCATGCTGGTGTGAACTTATTAAAGACGAGTTGTTGAAGCATAGCTCTTAATTGTTCTTATATTCCATAAAGCAAAAAAAAAACTTTCCTGTTCCTTTAACCGGCCAAACAAAATTACCTCAGTGGCGTCCTGAGAGTGAGCAACACCTTTGCATTTTACATGTGCAACAAAATGCCCGACTCCTGTTGGGTTATCCTATCCTCTTACACTTCATGGAAGTAAAACAAGTAGCAGGAAAGTTGTCACTTTGCCCCAGTGGTGGCTGAAAAGTTCTCATGACAGTGCACTGAACATGGAACTCCAAATGGACAAGATTTTTCAGTTTGACCTGAACCAAACTGCCAGTGTTAGACACAGTCCAGACCAAACAGCTGAACCCAGGATCAAACTGAAACACTGTTCATTACCTCCGCCAAGGAGGTTATGTTTTTGCTGGCATTGGTTTGTCTGTCTGTCTGTCTGTCTGTCTGTCTGTCCGTGTGCAAGATAACTCAAAAATAGGGATGCACCGATACCGATACGAGTATCAGCATCGGCTCCAATACTCAGTGTGTGTACTCGTACTCGTATTCGTAAAAAATATCCGATACAAATGCACTGATACCTCTTACGGCCATTGAACATTCACAGTTCAGTGCAGCAGGTACGAGGAGGAGGACTAATGTGTGGGGAGTGTGAAGAGTGCGGAGATTTAACAAAATAAATGACGGTGATAAAAGTAACGCTGACTGCAAGTAACGTTACAGACAGATACAGACGCAGCGTTCTGTCCATCCTCTGCGTACATTCCATCCGTTTTCCAGATGCTGGCGGATGTGTACCCAGATGAAGAATACTAGCGGGAGTACGGAGCGGTGCAGACCCCCGCCAGCAGCAGTGAAAACGAAACTTATCACTCATTTCTCTTTTCTCTTCCTGCTGAAGCTAAGCTGTTAAACCTTACTAGCGAAAACACTGCAACATTAGTATCACATTAGTGTTGCCTCTTTCGTCTCCAAGTTTGTTATTACTGACTTTCCTCGTCTTCTTCTCAAAAAACTTAACTCTTTTTCGTGGTATTTGTGCAGTATGGTTAATTAAGAGTGGCGCCACCTGGTGGATTAATTGAGAAACCCTCATTCCAACACATTAAATGTCAGTAGCAGCACTTTGTTCCAGTCAGACTAATGATTACGACAATAAAGCACATTTACAAAAGGAACTCAGAACTGGAATGGGATTATTAAGTACTTGTATCGGTACTCAGTATCGGCAAGTACTCAAATGTAAGTACTCGTACTCAGTCTGGAAAAAAGTGGTATTAGTGCATCCCTACTCAAAAAGTTATGGTAAATTTTGGTGGTGATCGGGGGGGGCACTTATCTGCCTTGGCGGAGGTCTGCACTCTGAGTGCTTTTCTAGTTGTTGTTTTTAGTATGAAAAATATTTTGGATGATTCAAACTTTAGGACTAATGACAGGAAGTTATGGCAGGGCATCATCTGCGATTAAACAAAAGAATAAGGAAAAGACAAACCAGAATAGGGAAAAATTCATCACAGTATCATATCGTTATCTTCCTGTCATAATTACCTAACTCATACAAAAATAGACAAAAGTATGTGGACACGTTGAATTCAGCTGTTTCTTTTCTATCAGGGGTCTGGGATACAAAACAATAATGACTAATGTCATAATATAGTTTTATATTGGGATAAATATCATATTGATGTTTCTATGTCAAATCCTCATGAACAGGACATCTTACAGCTGTAGACATGATGTGTCCCAATATTTATGTCCATATAGTTTAGAAACATCAATATTTCCTTCAAGTTTAATGATAGGATTTTCTTCCTCAGCGAAATGTGAAGAAAGTAGATGGTTAGTTGTGGTAGAAAATTACTATTTACAGTCTGAGCATGAAAAATATTTTAGAAATTTAGAGGTAGAACATTTAAAATCATAGTCATGGATTTAAAAAAAATCAGTATTGAGAGAAATGAAGTCAAAACCATCTCTGAGGCATTTTGGAAGCAAAGATAATTTAAATCCAACTGACCAATGCAATGATATTTATCCCAATATAAAACTATATTATGACATTTGTCATAATTGTTTTGTATCCCAGACCCCTAGTAGAAAAGAAACACCTGAATTCAACATGTCTACATACTTTTGTCCATTTGTACTCTAGAGTATAACTTAGGTAATTATGCTATGAACATAACAATAAGAGGTTTGTATAATGGTCTGACCTAGTAATAAAAAGTCAACTGTTAATTAATTTTTTCTTTATTCAGTTGACAAAATATATGAAGCGACAACATGCAGAGGTCAGATTCATGCCAAGTCATATCACATTCAGGTACATGTATGTAGTTGACAACGACAAGATGTGGATATGACATACAAAGGTCTAAGTGAGCCCTAAATTAACTGGATTAAATTTGTACAGTGTAACAAAAAACATGAGCCTTGGTTAGGACGAAGGTGCGAAAAGGTCCTTATTCTCACAGAGTAGGAGTAGGAGTAGGACACACACTGTATTGATCGAACAGTGTTGTGTTTCTAAATTTCCAAGCCTACTTCCATGGTGGCCTCGTGTCAGTCCGAAGCTGGTTATTTTGAGTCTATTTGTTTCCTTTTAATTCTTCTAAATCTTGGAATGATTATGTATGTTTAGAAATACTGCTGCAAAGATTTCCATGGCATCAATTAACTTCTTTGTGCATGTTTGTTGTGTGAGCATTAGTGATTAGAAAGAAACTACTGCAGACCCAGGGTGTCAGAGTGATCTTACAGACATACCCAGTGTTTCATCCATCCCACTTTGGGAGGCAACGATTGGAAAACCAGTCAAGCAGCACATATTGATTACCCTCTGGAGAATGTGTGCTAGACCTTCGAAGCACAATATGTGAACCTACTTAGAAACCTCTGAGTTCTTTGATGGTTTATCTCTCTTACATCTTTGTCTACACTGGCAGTGCAGCCCTCCCTCCCGCCCACCTACAGCTCGGCTTACTTTCCTTTTCCCACCCATACAGCCTTTCTTACCCTGTCATCCCCAGGCTGGTGGTCTGTCCCATAGGGAGGTTAAGGGGCACCGTGGGTGAGAGGGCAGTCGGTAGTTTGTGCGGGCACTGTGCTCGCCTTTTCCCACAGCCCACGTCAAATGGTGCTGAACCCTGACCCCAGCGGGTCCTCTCTCTCAAAATCGTTGGGTAACACAATTCAGCCAGCCAGACCCTATTCAGGAGTGGACCTTCCATTGGAGGAGAAGAGAACCCCCCACCCCCCAATTCAATTGTGGCCACTGCCCTCTCTTTGTCTGCTGGTCAAACAAGGTCGGACGACCGGCCGCCACTGGCCAGGACAAGACTTCCGAAAAGCCTATTCAGCATGTGATTTGACCCCCAGGCTCCAATGCTGACTCGCAGGGATCAAACGCTGGGAACCTCTGGGAGTTCTCCTCCATGGAGTATTTCATCCATTGAGACTTATCCTTTTGACTAAACTCAAAATGACAAGACTTGTTTCTTAAGGTTTATTGCCGACACAGTAATGTATTCTAATCTAGATCCCATTGATGGGTACTATTATTTTTCTACTGATGGTAAACAATGAGTCTGTCAATTAGTAAGGATAAATAAATAGAAAAATGATAAGGGAGAGTTGTGTGAAAATGTTTGTCCCTACTGGTGCTGTTTTTGCTTGGATTCTTCCAGTGCAATGGGTGTGCATTCCTCAGCTCCTTGTAGTGGTTCAACTAATCAACAACATTTGTCAAACAGAGGGAATTAATAATGCACACAAATAAACATTAGTTAAATGACATCAGATTTCATTTTTGATGCTGAGCACAAGGAACTATTTGTGGGCATAGACTGATGGGACAACTTGGCATATTTGAGTTATTTAGTGCAATTATGTACATCATAATTTGCAAAAGGCAGCCAGATTTAAGAAAGGGCCTGAGTATATATGTCAGAGTTTTATTACACCCTGTACTTTATAATGACATTGTTTATAAAGTATAATGTCATTTTCCATTTATCTGGTACTTTGTCATGTGCTGTAAGAAGAAATGTGTTCAGTTTAGCAGCTGCAAAAACTTGTACATATTGCAACCACAGTATGACAGCAAGAAGCAAAGATCAGGTCATGATTCTATCTACATGAAGATGTGCCGGCAGACAAGGAACCTCAGATATGGCAGTTGCATTGCAAATGAGTCTGTAGTGTCCCTGTTTTTCCGTAAAAGATAGTGTGTGTGCGTGTGCGTGTGCGTATGTGTGTGTGCGTGTGTGCAGACTCCTAACTTGATGCATGGTTCAAATCCTCTCCTAAAGGAGAGCACTTTGATTGTAGCGTTATGTGCTGCGTGCTGTGCGCTGCAGCTTGTCATGCTGGTCAACTGTCAGGACTGGAGCGTGAAAGGGGGCCCTCAAAGTAAAAGGAGCGGAGGGTCCCGCTAGAAGGGTCCAGAAAGAGGAGGGGTGGCTTGTGACAGACCTCCTGGGCTTTGAAGGCCCTCTGTGTGGGCTGCTACAGCGTGGCGGCCCTCTTCACAAGCAGCAGAGAAGGGAGGGCCAGCTCGGGGGAAGGTGGCGGCGCATTGGCCCCTGCAGCGGCGAGGACGGGCAGGACGCCAGCTCACCCGCTCAAGTCCCACAGACCAGATGTTCCTTGTCAGGGAGCACTTGGCCTTTAATAAATTGAGTTACTGTAAATCTGTAATAAGGCAAGGCAAACATGGGCACCCCCACCTCCCCCCACTACACACACATTCCACATATTCTGCCCTCACAGACTCTCCTCAGTGTCGTACAGGTCAACCCCTGGTGAAGGGGCCGTGGCCCAGCTACTGAACCTGCCAATTATTTTTCAGCCTACAGGAGAGAACGGATGTTTTTCTTCCCCTTTGCCCCCACCCGCACTTTTAACTCCATAAAACCATGCTTCTGGACTCCAACATCACTCTGTTTCAAACCCCCAGCCCTTGATCCCTTACAGGGACCTAACCCACAGAGAAATATGTTTATAGTGTAACAGAAACTCATGGAAATGGGTTCATTTGTCCTGTTTGACCACATGCCTGTCTGGTTTGGCTGTGGCTTTGTGCCCTATTGATGTTCCTAGATGGTACAGATACCTGATCCTATCCATTAGTGCTGGGTGATGTATAAAAGTACTTATAAAGGTATTGTAATATAAATATAGAGTAAAATAGCAAATGCATATAAAATAGCATTAAATGATTAAAAAGATGTTCAGAGTAAAGAACTATATAAAAAAAAAACAACACTGTTGGGACAACATCACAGATGTATGTACAGTTAGGAAAATGTGGACTTGTGTTTCCTTCATCTAGATATTATTACAGATATTACTATTGTACCAATGTTGGTTCAAAATAATGCAGAAATGCAGAGTTTCTAGTCAGATAACAACAAAAAAAAACATCACACACAAATAGCAATGGGACAATAGAAGTCCAAAACCCATCATATGGATCCTTCACCGTGAACCTCACAGCAGTGTTCCACTTTTCATTTAGTCAAATGAATGGAGATAGTTTAGACGTGCAGACAGTTCTAGATACCATCCTACTCTTGATGGTGCTATATGCAAATTTGTCCCAACTTTGCTGGCCTGTTTTATTTAGAAATGTTCTAAAAGACTTTTCTGCACTTGTGAAACATCTTTATCGTATTATATTATCTTATATTATATTATTCTACATTTAAGCTTTTTATCCAAAGTGATATGTTCAGATGTAATCACCAATTACGAAAAGTAACTATTATTTATTTAAATGTAAAATAACCAACATTTTTAGAATAATGTCGTGATCCTATCTGTGTAATGTGATTTTGATTAAGCCCAGTGTTCAAGTGTATTGTAGGTGTTTTCTGCAGGTACATACTGTCTAAACACACACTGGCAGACTTAAGGTATGGGTCATTTACTGAGGTAAAAGCAGCCAGTATTTTTGGAAGGCATCTGATCTACTGCTAGAAAAATAAAAATAAATGTCTCTGTGCTTATAAAAACAAAGGCAGAGAGATCAACATGTTCATTGTCCAAAAGGGAGTCTTGTCAGGCACATCTTTTAGATATATTTTCAGAATTCCTGCCAATATGGAAAGGACATTATCACCGTGTAGACTCTTAAGTGCAATAGAATTGTTCCAAGGAGCCCTCAGAAAGGGTCGGCAAGAATGTCCCCAGTGCCGTCTTGGTCAGATTTACAGCGCCTCTGAGGATGTCTCTGATCTGGCAGTGGTCACTTGGCTTTGAAGGGAAGTGTTCTGCGAGTCAGTCACTTTGAACCTGCACTGAGCTGAGCCTGAGGGAGACTCGCAGTCCCACCTGAGTAGAACAGGACAGTAAATCTGCACTGTGACATGGGGACTTAACTCTGAATTTGTTGCTTGCCAAACCTCTGGTCCAACAGTTCTACAACTGTGGCCTGGTTCCAGGGTGGCGTCAACACTTTTAGTCGTTGCCTCAGCTTGGATCACTTCCACAGTAAATGAAAGAACTTAACTGAAAGCCCATATCTCTGTCTTTTCCTGCTCCCTCGTTCCTTGTGTAGACTCTAAGTTCATGATCCTTGCATCTTATGTTCTGTTCAATATGCTTATTTTCTTTTGAATTTAGTTCTCTTGACTTGTGCACACCTGCAAATCTCTGCAATTATGTAATTATGCATGGTGCCACAGTTACGAAATTTGAGACCTGTGGTCTTTGACTCAGATTACATAAGACTACTTGTTGATGATTGGTTTAGTTATGTGGTACCAGTAAGCTGATCACTTTGCCTTCTTCATGATACTTTATAAAAAGTGGGCAAACCACTGTGATGTCACCCATGTATTTTGTGCCACCATTCTGATGGTCTGAATTTAGCATTTTGACGGTTGCCTCATTGATTTTTTTAAGACAGAAGTGACCCTATTTGGACAGGAGGTTGTAGCTGAGGAGGAGAAAAATTTATACTGGATGACTTTGTGCAACAACGCCTCTAACTTACGGGAAAAAAATACGTTCAGTAAACAGAGGCCCCAAAACTTCTCATCAGACAAGCGAGCTGATTAGCAACACATGCCTGTCAATCAATAATTTAACAGAGGAATAATTAATAAACAACCACCACTATAGGAGTTAATTGGCGTCCTGAGTTTTGGATCCAGCCTCTAGCTGCCATCAGTGGTATTACACTTAAAGGTACTTGGTTGCCCGTTGGCTGTGCCACCAGCTAGTTACCCCACAGTAATACAGAACAGGCTTGTCAGGTTCTCACCCCATATGATCCTGATATAAAGTCCCTTACCTACAACTAATACTTTCACTTAAAGGGTGATCATGTCTTTGTCTACCTTGGACAATGCCTGGGGTTGTAGTAATCCCCTCTGATGCAAAACCCTGTATCCTTTGCCCAAGGTGTTACAGCTTTGTTTAAATAAGCCGTAGGAGTCAGTGGGCTGTTTCTTTTGCACATCTCCCACTGTGGTGCAATGTTTGTTTTTTGTTGTTGTCTTTTTTTTTTCACAAGCTTCCCATGTGTTCCCCTCTTGTGGTTGTCCAGGCTTTCTCATGTGTTTAAGGATCTTTAGGTAAGCCGGAAAAGCAAACAAAGGCATATCTATTAAATGGTAAGTGGCTCTCATATTACTCTCCTGTTTCAATGCAGTCGCCAGTGTGGGCCACTTTCCAGGTGACTGATATCTTCACAGGGGCCAACATGTCAAGGGATGGTGTAATTGATTGTCTTGGATATTTGAGTATGCCACTTTCCCCAGTTCAGGGACCCCCTAATGCTTCCTACTCTCGTTATATAGCTTACTCGTGTGGTGAGGTTTTGACACATGACTGTCTGAAGCTTGATGGACACATGGTCATGGTACACATTAGGACAAGGGCACTGGGGGCCACATCTTCAGTTTTATAAGACACAGTTACACGGTGGACATAGTAGTTTACAGCTTTTAAGACACAGTTTACTATCTCCTTTATGTATTCAAACAATATTTCTCAAATATACACAAAGATGGACTAGAGGCAGTTGTTGTTGCCCCTTCCAAAGGGTCACTTTGTTCTCTTTGGGCCTGAACAAAGTTTTTTTCTTTTCTTTTTTTTTTTTTTCAGCCCCCAGCTGAAGTTTATCCAAAAGGAAAACCTCAAGGCTGAAATCACTGGATCTCCAATGAGTTTATTGAGTAAAGCTCTCGTTGCGCCACAGAGGAGTTTTGATAGTTGCCTGGAGGTATGTAGTGTTTGAAGGAGAACTTATCTGTTTGAATAAGTCTTTTTTATCAGCTTCCCTTTATGTTTTGGCTTTTTTAAACATAGCTTAAAGGCAAAATCTTCTCAAGTAAATGTTTCCTGTAAACGTTTCCTGTTCTAACAGGAAGAGATTATTAGCATTATTTGATATTATTGAATTTGGTTTTGATATTTTTCTCAGACCTTTGGAACCTTAGGCGACTGAAAGAGCCAGACTCAACAAAGAAACCTGCCCTAGATGAGAATTTGAGAGTTGACATTGCAGGTCATTTAACTTGCTTTTACGATACTGATCTGCTGTAGGAGCGTATCCAGCAAACCTGCATCTTTTCCATCTGGCATTGTTGTTAACCTCTGCAAGGCTGCTAGAACTGACTTCAGATTTCCCAAATATGCGTACATTCCACAAGACCGTTGAACCACATCAAGTCTTTTTATCAGAAGTATCCTGAACGTGCCATGTTTCTTGACTGTACTCTGTTGCTTTGGACCACTGCCATCGCCCCCTTGAGAAAGGCAGTTAAGCTTAATTACTCTGCACAAACTTGAAAAATAACTCAATTTTGTAGTAAATAAATCACTGTAACATAGGTAGGTTACATTAGCCTTACCAACACAGGGTATTTAGCCATTGTTATAGACCATAAGGCTCACTTGAGTTAAAATAAATAAATAAATAAAAAATGCACATAAAGCTCACACATTACAAAGTACATGCCTGTTAGTGGACTGAAATGTGAGGGTGCTGGTTTATTATAGGCTTTGTGTTAAACTGTGGTTGCCAGATAGTTGAACAGGACCCACTGGACTAACCAGTGTCATGTGGGAACATATTGAAGTGGACAGTCCAATCCATAACGCACCACTTTGTAATGCTGTGTTTCTATTACTGTGCTGTTTGGAACTGTTTCAAAAAGGTTGAATAAATACCCCACAAAATATCTTCTGCCATGCACCCTTTTCACTTGACCCTAACCCCAACTGATACCCTAAGCTGTTTCACTCAGGGTTTGGCTGCAACTTAGGAACTTGGGCTCATGAACGTGTGTTTTAAATCCTTAAAGTCAGTGTCGGAGTGAAGTGTACAGTAATTCACTAAAGCTGTCAAGTGTGGGATGTCAAGAGATGCCAAAGCTGTTGTAAAAAAAAAAACAAAACAAAAAAGAAAACACCAGTAAACATCTACCATCAACCAATAGTCATTTGATTTCACATCAGGAGCATCACCAAATGCAAAAGCAGTACACTTAAAATATCATACACTTAGTTTGTTGAAACTTCAATCAAAAACGTCTTTTTGTTATTTTTGGAGTCTCTTGAGAATCCAGTATCTAACTACATCTCCACCTGGCTTCAACTTTGTTCAGTCTTTTGACATGCACTGTAGTCAGGTGGCGCAGGTGAGCTGGTGCATGTGCCATGGCTACCCAAACGTTGTCTGTCTTAATGAGTCTGCAGTGGACATGCCAAAGGTACAGCTTAAGCTTAGCTGGAACTAGATGAACAGACTTTTCGTGCACATTCTGGGTCACAAAGTGTCAAACTTATAGATGTGTTTGTAATGATGTGACATTTTCTCTGGAGTAATTTCCCAAAAACAATTACAAGAATGTGTCTAATCAAGTTATGAAATAGAAAGGGAAAGCTCAAAAGTGTTTCAGGAGGAAGTTTACTGTGCTATTAGCTAAGTTTATTTTGGTGTCTGTCCCGCACATTCCTAGATACTGATATCCACAGTGGTTTAAGACGTTTCCTGGAAACATACACTTTCCTAGCCTGACAAAATGATCTCATGTCATCCAGTCTTTAAATCATGTCCATACATTCCCAACCCAATATAACATTAAATCAGTTATTACTGAATCATATCAAAATACACATGTATGGTACTTGTGTTGAAATATGCCGAAAATAAATCTCTCTTTCCCAGATTTTTACCCCCTTTGTGTAAGAGTCATCAGACCTTTAGTCTTATATTAATAATCATTATAATTATCATTGTTGAAAAAAATAATTGTCTTGGAGTAAAATTATTGTATTATATTATATTAAAAGTATTGCACAGTAAATAAACAAATCCAGTCTGGGCAAGTTCTGTCACTGCACTGTCCACTTTGAACAGATTGTCAGACACAAAACTTACTCTAACTATTCAGGCGTGTTGCCAAGAAGTTGTGCTTTCCTGAATTTTATGGCTTCTCCCACAACAATAACGCCCCGGTGGCGACCATGGCTGGAATCCAGCAGCGAGAACATACAGTTGACACAGACACAGGTGATTAAAGATTTTTTGACACCCTTCTGCATGTGTGTATAAGCTGCTTTCTCCCAGTGCGCGAGGCCAGGCCCCTGGTCTGTATGACCTAGAAGGAGCTAGACTGGATGACCCAGTGGTCATCCCAGAAGCCATCTGGCAACCGACGACTTGTGTGGCTTACCCTTCACACTGCCTCACGCAATTCCTTAAGCAAGCATAAGTGTGCTTAGGAGGACTTAATCTCAGAGAAACTGGTTTGGGCCACACTGCTGACTGCCAGTGCGGGTGCACCCGGCTGTGAGGTCATGGGGTTCCTTCGGTCATATAACACTGACACAGTTTTTTGGGGGGGATGTATCATCTCCACCTGCTGCAGACCGGATATACCTCAGTGAAATGTATGAAGGTGTTTAAATTAGTTTAGTACTAAGTAAATGGGGACGTTTTCTTGGACGTGCACCACTGTAAGACTGTACTGAGAACTTACTAAATGATCATGTATCGCTGCTCAGATCAGTTGTCTGGTGCATAGTTCTAAAGGTGGCCCTGGGTGTGTTCTGTTGGCCTGTGGGGTTAGGAGGGGAAGTGAGAGGAGCAGGAGCCTGTCTGCATTTGCACAGAGGTCACTGCTGGCCTTTTGACTCCCTGCCAGTGCAGGGGCCAGAGTCTTCCAGAAGAGGGCCTTGGCTACAGGCAGACGAGTGAGCCAGCCAGACAGACAGGCAGTCAGCCGCATCGTCTGCAGTCTAGGTCTGGGGCTAGAGCCTGGGCTAGGGCAGCTCAAGTTACCCAGACAGATTTGTTAACACTGTTTGGGTCCACTCGGCTTTCTAGCCAGGCCTCTGAGCCAAACGCGGCTGAGGTGACTTAATCTGTCATTAAACTCACATTACACCCGGACAGAGACTCGGCTCAGGGGGGCAGAGACATCGCTCACTCTCCCACTCGCTGGCATGGCTGGCTGGATTTGAACAGACACAAAGAATACACTCCCCCCTCCCCCTCCATCTCCATCCTCTTCATGCCACACACTATGGCACAGCCAGACGGCCCAGCACGGTCTAGACAAAAGCAATTTCACTTGAAGTTGAAAAGTCATTTGACTGTGTGACGGGCACAAATGTGGACTTGGTGGTGTTTCCAGGGAGCACAGGTCTATTTGTCTTCACTGGGAAAGACTCATTCAGAATACTAGATTATCTGCTGCTTTGTTTTGCCGTTTTGTGTTGCCTTATCAATGACTTTCATTTGCAGAAATATCGAAGCTAAAGAAAATTATTTACTTCATAATTACAGTAATTATGTCCTCTTTTCTTATTTTAAACAGCTCCACAAACTCACTACATTTACATACACACTAATATTCTTCTAAATATGCTAGTCTTCAGAGTCTGCTCCCGGTCATGTCCAGCAGCCTATGCCATGTGGGTCCCAATAAATACATGTCGACCTGCTTTTCATGCATTTGTGCCTGTGCTAATTTACATTTGACTCATATCCTCTTTTCCACCTGATTAGTTGTCATATACCAAGTCTCTCACATTAATACAATCCTCCATCTTCTTAAGCATCTCAAAAATGGAACTCAGCAGTTTGAGTAACTGACTCTGGATCAGTCTGCAGAGTCCTTTTCCCTCCACTACATTTCTGCATCGCACTGATTAGAAACAGGTTTCAGAAGTGTTCTCTGAAAATGTACACAGCACATTCTGAATATACATCTCTTTTGGAGTTTTTACTGCTGTTTGGGTCACATGACACCTGCCTGTTTACATCTGGGCACAAACCAGTTTATCAACAGATTTCAGGTTGATATAGAGATGAACGGCCAAAAGAAAAACCTGTATCTGGTCAGAGGAAGAAACACTACTTTTAAAACATTATGAAAGAGGTGGATATCAACAAGTATTTATATATTCATCAGATGTTTAGTCTTGAAGAAGGGGGTGAAGGAATTGAAATGGGGTGAAAAAAAAATGGATCAAGTAACTCCAGATGCTTTGCCGTATTTTAACATGATGTACAACATGTTATTGAGACACATTACAAGAAATATGAAAAATAGCTTTAGTCAGTCCAGTAGTTTATTTTTTAAAGGTGTAATATTCATCATCTTTGCTTTAAAGTAACCTACAAAATGACTAGATCCATGTTATGCATCTTAATGACTTTGTAGTTAAAGCATAATAAATATTTCTTATACTTCTGATTAAGAGACAAATGTAATTTAATGTTTCACTACAATGAAACGACATAACATGAATAAACATCCCTAAACACAATGTGAATAAAACTGTAATACATTGCTTGTCTGGAACATGCCTTCTACAGCCGTGACCTCTGAGAAACCATTTCCCAGCATCCCATGCTACTTCCCACTGTCATCTACTACTGTCTTCTATTATTGATTTGATCCAGAGACCCCTGGTGGCAGAAATGACATCCTTTACACTTCAATCATTTAACAACATGCTGGAAAAATTGCTATTTTATTGCATCAGTGACATTAGTATCATTTGATTTGTTCCAGAGCTGCTCATGGTCCTGATTTGTCTTAGTACATTGATCACTGGCTATCAGACAAACAGAGGAGATGGCTGAACTTCTTCCACATCGGGCAAACAAAATTGCTTCCATTACTCTCAGCTTGAAAATGTCAGAAACCCTAACAACCTGCAGTACCTTCAGTGGAGGTCTAAGACATTGTTTCCCTCTGCTGAGATTTGTTTTTACGTAACAGCTGGTTCTGGTTCTCCCCACAGTCTCATTGCACCCCACTGTCATGAGCTGCCAAAAGCCAACATATGCACTTTATAATCAACTGTTACACAGAGCAGCGCCAGGCCAGCAAAGCACTCTGATAAGGAGACCCTCTTACTCAAGTTTTCTTTCATTTTCTTTTCTTTTTTTTTTTGGTTTGTTTTAACTTAATACTGGCTCTGTGGAGAAAACTAGTGAGAATGTTTATAAAAGTAAATTGTGTATGGAAAAACTAATCGAAGCATTGGGATGAGACACAGTAATCACCAAATAATAGCTGTGGTCTGCACTTGGATCATACCTGGACCACATACCAGTCTAAAGGCATCTGTGTTTTTGAAGTGGAGCCAAGTATCTAAGTAACGATTTAATGCTTTTTTTTAAAAATACAAATGGTTCCGTTTTCCTTTGTATTGCAAGAATTGATCACTATAGAGAATGACGGCGTTATTCCCTCCATCCTTTGAGTCTCGATCCACAGGTTTGGTCTGGATCCATTTTTGCGTTCCACTTTTTTTGCTGATGCTAATAGCTAATGCTGTCTGTAATAGGTATTTGTCTTACTCCTCGCAGCGCTTTCATTCTAATCATTGACTGTTTGACATCTGCATTGCCTTTCCTTGATTTGGACATTTTGACTGTCACTACCGTGGGTTTTTTAAACACAGGTTTTATGATAAAGATGGATGGTTAGGGGTGAAAAAAGACCAACCTAATGTTAACTTACTGAAAACACAGAAAACATCACTTAACACTGTCGTAGTAAATGTCACCCAGTAATTTCAGCTGTTGATGAATGGTAACATACAGTTATGCTTGATAATAATAATGTCAACTTTGTATAATGGATAAAGTGGCACTAATTAGCACCGCTAGCTGACATAAACAATGGCTAAAACAAAACCATTGCAGTGATTAATACGTTTCAGCTGCAACAAGTTGTTTAACCCTTTAGGTGATGCAGTAGCTTCTCATTTCTGAAACAACCATCAGTTTGATAGAAGCATAAAGTTTGGACTGCATTTCATAGAAAAAGCTCATGTGGTCTGATGAGTCCAGACTGACCCTGTTCCACAGTGATGGATACAAATGAGAGGTGAATGAAGCGTATACCCATCATGCCTAGTGCCTACAGTACATTAGGTTATGACCTGGGGTTTCTTGGTTAGGTCTAAGTAGGTTCATTCAGGTTAAGTGTTAAAAAAATGACTCAATTCAGTGTTGTGACATTGCCTTAGATTATAAAAATGATGCCATAGTGCAGTGGTTCCCAACCTTTTTTGGCTCATTTTTGGCTTTTAACATCACAAATTTCTGGCAACCCCAGACATTCAAAACAGAGACTTTTTTATTTTTTTGCTAAAATGAATTTGGTTTTGATCATGTAATAGTTTGCTATGCTATGTTGCAAATAAACATTAGTTTTAGAGGACATTTAGTCTATGTAATGTATATTATTGTAGACGGAGGCAGAAAAGCCAGGTGTAGATTACTGCACAAAGTGAGAATTTGATTTTCCTTGGTCAGGATATGTACAGTCAGTCCGGCTTGGATTTACAAGGCTGAAAATTAATACTGAACAAACAATAAGTCAAACTATGAATTATGAAAGAGCTGCAGCATCTGAAACTGACCACAATGAACATTTGAAAGATAAACAGAACCACAGTGCTTCAGTTTCAGCTTCACAGTTTGTCTTTTATGGATTGTGATTGTCTCTCTCACCTCACCATATATTTTTTATAAGTAAGTTTTTTTTTTTTTAAATCAATTACTAGAAATTTCAAGGGCGACACGGTGGTGCAGTGGTTAACTCGTGCCTCACAGCAAGAAGGTCCTGGGTTCGATTCCAACACCAGTTGACGGGGGGTGGGACCTTTCTGTGTGGAGTTTGCATGTTCTCCCCGTGTCTGCGTGGGTTCTCTCCGGGTACTCCGGCTTCCTCCCACAATCCAAAAACATGCACTAATTGGTTAATTGGTTAATCTAAATTGCCCATAGGTGTGAATGTGAGAGTGACTGTTTGTCTCTATAGGTCAGCCCTGCGATGAACTGGCGACTTGTCCAGGGTGTACCCCGCCTTCGCCCCTATGTAGCTGGGATAGGCTCCAAGCGACCCCCGTGACCCTAGTGAGGATAAAAGCAGGTTCAGAAAATGAAAAAAAAAAAAAAAAAAAAAGAGAAATTTCAGGCAACCCCATTAGAATTCCAGGCGACCCCACATGGGGTCCCGACCCCAAGGTTGAAAAACACTGCCATAGTGAATATGTTTGCACTTAAATGACATTTTGCACCTTCATCGTATGGTACATTCTAATTTATTGTGCAGTTTAATTGTACAGGATTCTATCTGTCGGTCTGTCCGTCCATGTGCTGTAATCACAGCTAAAGGCAAATCAATATAATATCAGAGAGTAGGACTTCTTTTCTCTTTTTCATTTTTTTTGGCCAGGCTATATATTATCTAATACTGAATTAATTCAATTCAGTTCATTTCTGTTTCATTAATGCAGTGTTAAACAAAAATCATCTCAGGTCTGCACAATATTATTATATAATGAAGTCATGCAAATAGGCCAGGTATTGTACTAAAGTAACTCAATCGACCAATCAGATTTTATTTATATAGTGTCACATCATAACAAAAGTTACCTGCTGACCCTTTCCATTTAGAGCTGGTTTAAACCAGACTCTTACACCAGTGTACAGACACCAACAGAATCCTCCAGGAGTAAACACGTGGTGACAGTGGAAGGAAAAACTACCTTTAACAGGTAGAAACCTGGAGCAGACTCCGACTCTGGAGGATGGACCACTGACATGAGCAGTTAAAGGGTTATGGGGGGGGTTGTGTGTCCTTTAGTCTCCTTTAGTACAGTTGAGCAGTGTTGAAACATGTTTTATGCACTAAATGGAAGCTCCGAGTCCATTTCAGTGAAGAGTTAATCCAGAGCCACATGGCAGACACAGATACCTTCAGCTGTCAGTCACAGTTACCAGTGATGCCTTCAGTTAAATATGTGGAAACACTGGAATCCAAGGGTCCACGGACACTGATTCACTTTTGGACTGAGCCTCAAGTGGTCCTTCAGAGAACGCCAGTTTTTTCCTGTCACTGTCAGCTGATGCTTGAGTTTTCAGTGTGTGTTCACGTGTGTATTCATGATCACAGTACTTTGAATTAGAGCGGAAACCATTAATTATTTTGAATCCATAAAAAAATGATTCCATTCCAATTTTCCTGAATCGAAGCTTTATTTCCTTTTTTTTTTCTGCTGGTAAACATTAGTTCCACTGTTGTGTTTCATATGGACGCTTATTGTGACACACATGACGCCAGGATCAGCACACAGTTGTATGTGAGTTCCATGTTCAGCTGGTAGAAGTTAGTAAGTTGGATCCGAATGTGTTGAAGACTGACCTGACAGATTGTTTATAGATGTCACTGGACTGGTTTGATGTTGTTTACATCTATAGATATTTTATATATACTTTTATACTGTTGTTTTTACCCCACCCCCCAAAAGAGAGGGAAGGGGTGTTGTTTTTGGTTCAATTTGTTTGTTTGTTTGTTAACACTTGAGCAGCAACACTGTGGGCTGAATTCATGCCAAATTGGGTTTATAGATTGCCAGTGACCCAGAATAGATGCGATTACATTTTGGGGAAAGTAGGCCAAAGTTCACATTTTTTAATGAATTTTTAAAATCTTTTTATTTCCCCATGTACTTATAATGGGCGAAACTTCAAATGTCTATAAAAACATCAGTTTTGTTTCAGTTTACTTCAAACTTGGCACATGTACAGAGACAACTGTTATACATCACTCTGACATAAAGCAAAGGTATATATTGTATATAACTGAAACAACACAAAATCTTTCTTAATAATCATAATAATAATAATAATAATAATAATAATAATAATAATAATAATTCTTAAAGTAATCTCAGTGTTAACACTTTTTTGGTTAATATGCTGACATCACCATACGTACATGAATATAGACATGATTATATCAGGACACGCCCAGATATGCTGACATCAGCACACATATAGACATGATGACATCAGCTGGATCGATGCCAGATTAAGCCACAATACGTATGAGGGGCGGGGTTTGTTTTGCCTGGGACCACTTGTTGTTGTTATTTGTAAATATTTATTTTTCATATAGCCTATCCTTTTATTTTTATACTTTTTGTGGTTGTTTATTTTGACATGTCTGTTTCATATTTTTACTTTTTTTTTTTCACTTATTCATGTAATTCTTTAAGCAAATCGAAGAGAATATTCAATAGATTAATCGATTACACCGAAACTGCAGCTCTACTTTGAATATTGGTCCTAGTGTCAGTGCTCTGTCCTTCTTGGAGGTCCTTTTTCTCCTGATCTTTAATCAATATTTTTTTTTGGTACGTTCAGGTTTTCCCTCCAACCATTAAACACGCTCAGCAGAACCTCTTGGCTGATTCGTAAGGTTTTGACTGACGGCCGGTCTTGTTTGCGTCCCCACAGATTAAGAAGTACTTTGAGCTGGAGCCGCTGGCCCGAGGGAAGCGCTGGATCCTGGATGGCAGCACCACCGACAACATGGAGGCGGTGAAGGAGAGCTTCGGCCAGTTCATCGGCCTGTTGGAGGACAAAGACACTGAGCCCGCCAGGATATGATGCTAACACTGCTAATGCTAACGGACATTAGCAGTGAATGAAAAAAATAAGAACGTCTACATCCTGCTGGTGTCCACACATTCACACACATTCACACACAGACACACACAGACACACTGGCCTCTGTCTCTGAGGTGTGTATTGTATGTTTCCTCTCTTCACCGCACTCTCATTTTTGCTGTTAGCAGAGCGTGCACCGGTCGTCCCGGTGTGTCCCGATAGAAAAGCGCCACCATTTCAACCGTTTGACCACAACAATTCTGAACTTTGTGAGAAGTGGAGTCTTGTTTACTTCTGTCTGTGCCATTGTGAGAAAGTAAATGGCATCTGGGACACGTGGTATTCTTTTAGTCATCATCTGACACTAACACACACATTCTGACACACACAAACACACACATTTTCACACTACGTGGAGCCCAGGTTGTCTGTAGATATGTTTAACATCTCCACTAATGACTTTGCAGGATGTGTGGGTGGGCACGGTTCGTGTTGTTTCCTCTGAGAAGTACCGTTTGGACGTCCGTCATGTGTGCTTCTCTTTTCTTTCGACGTGTAACAACGAATGTGGTTGTGTGGTCGGAGTACAGAGCCTTGTGTTATGTACAGTCGTTACATATCGGTGTGTCACACAATATCTAATCTGAATAGTGTAGTCATGGAGTATCCTGTCCATGCTGATCATACTGCTGTGTACCCTCCTGTGTGGCCGTGCACAAGTACTACTAATCATGACTAAGGTGACCTTCTGGACACACCAGTCCGTCTCTGTCAGTGGGAACAAGTCTGAATGCTTTTCTAAATGTGCAGCGTAGGATATATTTTTTAGCTCTGTATGTTAACCTGTAGGAGCTACGTTCAGATTACAAAGATTTTTTATATATCATATCACACTTACCAATTATTTCAAATCAAAGACCAAAAAAAGTGATTGACTGGGCCGGATGTGGCCACAGAGTAGACGACTGTGATGGATTTAGTTTCATTTCAGAATTTTAGCAAATGTTTATCTGTTTTTTTTCTACATTTCTACTGTATCTTGTCTTTTTTCTGTTAAATTTGACATAATCCCTGTTGGCGCTGGCCAGCGACTCCGTTCTCCCATCAGTGTGGAATACAAACTCTATCAATCAGCCACAGCAACAGCTGCATCTGACACGTCCCTGTCCGACAGCCTAATGCCTTCCAACTGTCTGTGAAGACCCCTCCCTGTCTGCTGTTTATCGCAGACCCCCTCCCGTCCCCATCCCCGTCCCCTCCTTGCTGGGGCTGGTTTCCCTCCGTCTCAGCCTCATGTGGACTTAACGCCACCGGTGTGTGTCGTATTCACTGTGCCACAGGTGTGTGTGTGTGTGATCCATGTACACACCTCCTCCTCATGTGCTTTGCATTGTCGTCATTTTGTTCAGTATTTTTTTATTTTTTTTTATTTTCTGTTTTCTTGAGATTTAATCACTTCATGACCTGGGACCTGCCGGTAGGTTTGTAGTCTGGGTCGGGTCAGGTCCAACACCCATGTGTGGTCTAGGGGTTCTGCCAGTGTTGGACTTCCTTTCACCCACTTATGTGTTAAACATACACTGCAGTTGTTTTTTTTGTTTGTTTTTTAATTTGTCTGTTTTGTATTTTCTTTTTGTTTTTTCAATTATGAGTTTTGTCTGTAATGGAAATTAAAGTCTAAAAATCCTACTTTTGTCTTGTGTTCTTTTTACAAAATGGTAAAATATGGATTTATCAAAAGCTGTAACGTCTTCTTCAATTATTCAAGAGTATTTTTTGTATATTTGTCTGTTTATTGTTGCTGAGTTACACTGAGAGGGATGAACTGGAATCACCCAATTAAATGAAGATCTTTGTTCTGTTTAAGCTAAGTTAAAGGGTAACTTTAACTTAAACAGAGCAAAAATCATGTGTAAACGTCTCCTCAAAACTGCCCTTTATTTTTATTCTAAACTCACATTAAATTTAAATGAGCAAACCTTTAAACGTCATTTTAAAAAACTGATTATGTAAAGAAATACTGGAACACATCACACTTGTTTCCCATTGATTAGAAATATTGTGATGGTAAAAAGTGATGAGAGAGTTGAAGAAACCCGACGGTTACTTGTGGTTTAAGAAGATTATTTATGGTCAGAACATGATAAATATTTGGGCAATCTAGAAGTTGAAAAAAAAAAAAAATCGTTGAGCAAAATTAAGTAAAAATAACCTCTAAAGCATATTGTAAATCCAAAACCAAAATTAACCCAAAAGATGAAATAAAATTAAGAAAAAAAATCAAGTGTGTAATCCTGAATTTAATGCAAACTTACACTTTAAAATGTCTGCGTTTGGAGGTGAATGGAGTAACAATCGTGTTGTAAGAAATAAATTTAAGGACAGACACAACATTCAGCTTTTATTCTGACAGACATAGACTCACTTTTAACGTATGATGACTTTTGTTTTTTTAATTTTTTATTTTGGTTCCATTAATTTGACAAAAAGCAAGAAAAATTAGAGCTTTTCTGAGGTAAGCTAACCTGGCTAACATCTACGATAGCTGAGTTTAGCTCCTAAACAAAATGGATTGAAGTCCAACAGCACATTTCATCTGTGGTGTGTTTTCGTCGCCGTCTGGAAGCGTTTTCTTCACAATGTCTCTGATTTGTGATTTAAGGTGACCTGTGGAAACGTGAGACGCTGGAAGATAATCGGGGAAACGCAGATCAGCCGATGGAGGTCAAGGCAAAGCAAGAAGGGGAAAAAACAAAACAGAAAATACAAAGAGCAGAAAAAAGGCTCAAAGTCAAAGTGGGAGCAGTTGAAAGTTTTGGGTGGAAAGTTAACGAAGTGCGACAGGAGTTCCTGATAAATCTAGTGTGCCCTGTGCTACCTCTGCCTCCCCTTTTCTTTCTCCTTTTGCCCTTCTTCCCTCTCTTTCAAATTAACCGTGTGGCTTTAATACAATGTGTGTCATGCAGGTTGCCGTGGTGACTCTTTGATCCTGTTTTCCAGTCTCTGCCTCTGGGGCAGACGTGCTTCTCTTCAGTCTGCTGAACACCAGCTCTGGAAGCCTCTGCCCTGACACTAACCATGGACCGCTGCCTTCGTCTCACTCCCCCTGGCTCTTTTTTTCTTCCTGTCGCTCTCACTTTCTCTCTGTTTTTTGACTTCTCTCCATCCATTTCTTTCTTTCTTTCTTTCTTTCTTTCTTTCTTTCTTTCTTTCTCTGTTTCACAGGTTTTCTCCTCTCTGCTTCCCTTTGGTCACACTGAAGGAGCCTCAGTCTGGACATTAGGACGAGGACAGGCAGGACCTCAGCGAAGCAGCGCCCCCCCCCCCCCCCCCAGGGAGGTCGACCACAGACAGACAGACAGGACACTGTCTAACTGTCTGTCCACCCCCCCCGTCTGTCTGTCTGTCTCAGTGGATTTTCCTCCACTTCCACTCCACCCACACGTACCTTTACCTGCTGCTGCTGCAGCTATCAGTTATTTTTGTCATTGATTAATCTATCAATTATTTTCTTCAGTTCAATATGTGAAACAGTGTGTGTGAAAATGACAAACTTGTCTTTCATTCCAGAACCAGCTGAAACAACAACAATAACAACAGAGCAACTTTAAGAATTATTATTATTATTATTATTATTATTATTATTATTATTATTAAGAAGAAGAAAGATTTTGTGTTGTTTCAGTTATATATGCCTTAGCTTTATGTCAGAGTGATGTATAACAATTGCCTCTCTCTCTCTCTCTCTCTCTCTCTCTCTCTCTCTCTCTCTCTCTCTCTCTCTCTCCATATAAATATATATATATATATATATATATATATATATATATATATATATATATATATATATATATATATATATATATATATATATATATGTATGTGCCAAGTTTGAAGTAAATTGAAACAAAATCTGTTTTTTCAATGTAAGGCTGTTTATCATTTGTTTTATATTTGATGATTACCTCCGCCAAGGAGGTTATGTTTTTGCCAGGGTTTGTTTGTTTGTTTGTCTGTCTGTCTGTTTGTTTGTCTGTCCATTAGTGTACAACATAACTCAAAAAGTTATGGGCAGATTTGGATGAAATTTTCAGGGTTTGTTGGAAATGGGATGAGGAAGAAATGATTAAATTTTGGTGGTGATCGGGGGTGGGGGGGCCACTGATCAGCCTTGGCGGAGGTCTGCGCTCTCCGAGTGCTTCTAGTTTGGAATGGGATTTACAATTGTATTGTTTTTACTTTAGCTATAGTTAGTTATAGTTAGTTATATTGTATTTTTAATTCTTTTTTCTTTTGTATTGTTCATTTCTGGGGAGGTATTCATATCAGCCTTTTTTGGCTTCTAACCTCTCCTGCACAATAATGTTAATTGTTTGAATGTTTGTTTGTTTTTCTTTCTTGCTGTTTTATGATGTGCAAATAAATAAATGCAAAATAAATAGACGTTTGAAGTTTCGCCCATTATAAGTAAATGGGGTAAAAAAAAAAAAAAAAGATTTTAAAAATTCATAAAAAATGTGAACTTTGACCTACTTTTCCCCAAATGTAATAACATCTATTCTGGGTCACTTTAAATCTATAAACCCAATTTGGTATGAATTTAACCGATAGTTTTGCTGCTGAAGTGTTAACAAACAAACAAATCCAACCAAAAAAACAATAGCCCTTGCCTGCCTTTCGGGGGGCAGGGTAAAAACAACAGTATGAAAGTATATCCAGTGACATCTATAAACAATCTGTCAGGTCAGTCTTCAACGCATTTGGATCCAACTGACTAACTTCTACCAACTGAACATAGAACTAACATCCAACTGAAACAAATACACACTCATATTTATAATGTTTGTGTTAAAGCTTCACAGTTTAAAGGAGTAAGTGATGGTTCCAGTGAAGGAAAGTCAACATAGAGACATTTTCTGCCTTTTTGTCCTCGTCTCTTCTGTTGTTTGTGGCGTCATGTGCATCCGTGTGAAACACAACAGCGGAACCAATGTTTAACAGCAGAGAAATTAAGGAAACGAAGCTTCGATTCAGTTTTTGGCGACAGAACCTTCAGTGAACTGCAGCGTTAACGAATAACAACAAAAAAGACAGAAGCTCCGACACATTTCAAGTCTGTGCAAGCTGATTTTAATGCAGCACAGAAGTTAACACTAATTAACACCTGCCTACAGGGAGGAAAATCACTGAAATAAATACAGAAAACTATGAATGAATACCTCAGTTGTTGGTAGTGATTTAAGGTGTTAGCATCTGAGTCCAATATTTCAGAGGATACGACAAAAAGAAAATGTTACAGCAATAAACGAAGGCACCGATCATTATCCGGTGGGTTTTTCTTACCACGTCTGATGAGGATGGGCCTCACAGTTTGCTTTTGCATTTACAGCCTAATTCCACTGAATCCATCAAATCAGACTAAACCAAAGCAATATGTAAGGACTTTTCCAAGAACATTATTGGATTCAAACCTTGACTGTCGTGATCACTGGGATAAATGTTTATAATAAGATGAATTTAATTAAAAAGTGAAATGGAATTTTTATATACACAGTTTTGGAAGTGATTACCGGGCTGCAGTGACTGAGAAACAATGAAAGAAAAGACTTTTGTCCTTAATGTGACTCTTAAAGGCAACAGGGTTTTCTAATGTGCAAATGTGAGGAAAAAGTAACAGACAAATTAAAAACGTTTGATGTTGAAAAACAGAAACAATTGTAATTCCAAGAACAGAATAACAAAAGGTCATGTTGAAAGGTTCCTACAGAAAATCACAGATGGTTTAATAATTCTTCACAAAGCTGGAGGACACCAGTATTTTCACATGTTTCCATGTTTGAAGTGTGTTTTGCTTGCTCTAGTCTTTTAAATGTGCCGGAAAAGAACTGCAACAAAATATGTGAAAACCATAATATTTTTGACAACAATAGCTCTCTATTCTCTTGTATAATTCAGCAAAACAAACGTTTTAAAGAGTATGGCGTCTGTATCCAACATGAGCTCGGTCCTCTGCATCTGGGAATCAAACCGAATCCACGGAGAGGAAGAAAGATCTGATGTTTGATAAAAACAGATGTGATCGACAAAAACACGATCGGGCTTCAGTGACAAAAGGCCCATCAGCGCCGAGATTATCGCAGTAAATGTCACAGGATTAGGTCATATGTCATTAAGGTCAGACGACTGAAAACAATTAGAATGATTAGGGAAAAAAATGTCAGGGATATGAAGATAAATGTGTGTGTTTCCAGAGTTTGACCCAAATAATGAAAGGTTGAATGTTCATGTGTGACAGCGGTGGATCATCCTGCAGAATTTACACAGTATCTGGAACATGTGAACAGCTTATGAGCTGATACTCAACACGTCAGCTGTTTCACCTTGTGTGGAGAGCGGAGCTGCAGCTTAGAGCCACCAGTCACAACAGGAAGAGTTATGGTTTAGAGGGAAAACCTGAACATACCAAGAAGATCAGTTAAAGAGGAGGAGAAAAACAGGACCTCCAAGAAAGACAGACAACTGACACTGTGATCAATATTCAAAGTAGAGCAGCAGTTTTTGTGTAATCGATTAACCCTTTCATGCATATTGGTCACTCCAGTGGACAGTTCTTCTCCAGCTGTTCTCTTGTATTTTCATGGGTTTTGTTGTTTTAGTTCCATATCAGCCAACACAGTGAACGCTTATGCACCATCCCATGCACTGACATTCAGACCATTACTACAACTTTGCTGTTCTTGATAAACCTGATCTGCAGTGACATGTTTGAGTGTAAATCAATTGCTAATAAAAATTGGGAATATGATAAAATGTGAAAAAAAAAAAAAACAGATTAGCTGCATTAAAAATGTTTTGATTTTGTACATCACTTTCTGAAATTCAAAAATTAAACACACGGTGTCCAGCAGAGTGGACATTTTGGAACTCCACAAAAAATTATGAAGGTAGATTTGTTTCTTTATTGCTTTAACCAAAAAAAACTAACTTTCATAAATATAAATAAAATAATCAATTAAAAAATAATCACTTCAATCAAAGAAAAAAAGTGTTCAAATGTAATTTTTTGGATTGTAATTCTTTTTTCATTCAAACACTTTTTTTATCGATTTTTTTTTTTTTTTTTTTTTATTAAAGCAATAAAGAAACAAATTTACCTTCATAAAAAAACAGGTTTATTAAAAAAAATCAATTGCATTGTTTTTTTCATGCCTAAAGAAGAATAAAAACACTCAGGAAAAAAATCTCGACTAAGGTTCTCATAATTTATGCATGAAAGGGTTCATGTATCGAATATTTCCTTCAATTTAATTAAACGATTATATGAATAAGTGAAAAAAAAAAATAGTAAAAAGGTGAAAGAGACGTTTGAAAATGACAAACGACGTGTCCTTCATTCCAGAAGCAGCTGAAACAACAACCACAAGAAGTATAAAAGTAAAAGCATATCTAAAAAAAAATATCTATACAGAAATAACTAGTGTATCCAAAGACATGACCTGGTAGGTTCTGTAGGTGTCAGTGTGAGAGGGAATGGTTATTGTCTCCACATGTCCAGGTCCTTATTGAAAATGAGAATCAGTTCTCCACTAACTTACCTGATTAAATAAAGGTTAAAGTAAAAAAATAACAATTGTATCAAAGTATATAAAAAACAAAATGAAGTGTGTATGTCCACAGCACTGAGGGACTTTTACATGTGTTCAGTTCTACAGATCCAGTCAGAGCCCTGGTTCTATCCTGGTTCTGTCCTGGTTCTATTCTGGTTCTATCCTGGTTCTATCCTGGTTCTGTACTGGTTCTGTCCTGGTCCTGTCCTGGTTCTATCCTGGTTCTATCCTGGTTCTGTCCTGGTTCTGTCCTGGTTCTATCCTGGTTCTATCCTGGTTCTGTCCTGGTTCTATCCTGGTTCTATCCTGGCTCTGTCCTGGTTCTATCTTGGTTCTATCTTGGTTCTATCTTGGTTCTGTCCTGGTTCTATCCTGGTTCTGTCCTGGTTCTATCCTGGTTCTATCCTGGCTCTGTCCTGGTTCTATCTTGGTTCTATCTTGGTTCTATCTTGGTTCTGTCCTGGTTCTATCCTGGTTCTGTCCTGGTTCTGTCCTGGTTCTATCCTGGCTCTGTCCTGGTTCTATCTTGGTTCTATCCTGGTTCTGTCCTGGTTCTGTCCTGGTTCTATCCTGGTTCTGTCCTGGTTCTGTCCTGGTTCTATCCTGTGTAGACTGGTAACCAGTCCCCCTGCGGACACACTACTGTGGACAGAACCATCACACATGCTGTGGTTCTGTCCACTCACAGGAAAAGAACAGGGAACCAGTCACCGATCCTACGTCCAGACGGCAGCGCTCGCAGTATTTTTCTTTGGCAGGTTCTAAAAGTTTTGCGTCCATACACGTATCATTTCAAGAAATATCTGCATCAGGTGGAAACTGGGTTCAGACTGTGTAATACGTGTGCCACACCTGTATGTGGCGCTGTACTCAAACTCAGACAGAGCCACAGGATACACTGACATCACAGAAGAATGCACTGAGCATGTGCAGGAGGTTATGTCTGGGGTTTTCTTGTTCTGGTCATGTGGTACTATGGCGTCATCGTTTCCAAACAGCGGTGTTGTGTCTATCCATACGGCAACACCAGGGCGGTGTTGGGAGAGTTTTCTGCTCTGTGACCTGTTCTCCAAAAATACAGTTTAAGAGCACTGACAACGCTGATGTCATGTGGACGAAAGGCGGAAACAATATTAAACTTTTGCAGATTGACATGATGTGGTTGTGGTGTGTACATATGTGACCATATATGACCACAGTACTGTGGCAACCAACAATGAGTTCATAGAACAGTATCTATGATTGGCTCTGTGGAAAGAACATGTCCTTACTGTTTATTGGCACAGTACAAATGCTAACATTTGATTGGCTCTGTGGAAATAGACAAACCCATATTTCGTGCCACAGTACTGTGGCAGTAGACATTACCATAAAAAAATATGACATCTGTAAACAATCTGTCAGGTCAGTCTTCAACACATTTGGATCCAACTTACTAACTTCTACCAGCTGAACATGGAACGAACATACAACTGTGTATTGATCCTGGTGTCGTGTGCGTCACAATACGTGTCCGTGTGAAACACAACAGTGGAACTAATGTTTAACGACAGTGAAATTCAGGAAACGAAGCTTTGATTCAGGAAAATTGTAATCAAATAATAGTTTTTTCATTGATTTGAATTGATTCAGCTCTAGTGGAGACACAGGTACGATGACATGGTCATGACTGAAACATTTTAGATGGGTCACTAAAACAAGATGCACATTCTGATAGATGTATTCCATCTGCTGTTAAACTACTGAAGTCATTCATGTTTTTAGTAACAAGTGCATAAAATACTGTTGTGATTTATCAGTTATGTATCTGTTGATTTGTGGATTCTTCTTTGTGTTTTTGTCATGACTCATAGATCTGGTCTGTTGTTGTTGTCGTTTTGAAAACCTGTCTAGAGAAAACAGTTTGGTCTTGGTTATCTTCTGGACATCACTGACTTTATGTCCTTCCATTCACAAATAATAAAAAACATGATTCATATTTGCGTCCATTAATATTCCAAATTATGCTCAAACTCTATAACCTGTTTAATTTGTTATTTGTTATATTTTTTTGTTTTTGTACAAAGTTGAGTTTTAACCCCAGGTTGTGTACTGTGGCTCTGAAACCTGTGTGTGTGTTTGTTTGGTTCTTTGTCAGTGGATTATCCAGATGAAGTCTGATCATAAATGTGGTTTTTCATATGACTAATGAGTGGGCGTTGAGCTCAGGGTTTGGGGGGTGTTCCCTCTGGTGGGACTGGTGGCTTCTTCGTGTTTCAGCGCGGATACTGATGTGGGTTAAATGTGTCCCATCCATAATGACCCGCCAAAAGCATAAACACATGTGATCACACACATCCGAGTGACCCAGTGAGCTTTGTGAAATGCAAATGTGCGACCTGACGGGGAACCTAATGTTCGTTTACAAGGCAAACAAAAGCAGGCATGTTTTCTTAAACTCTGCAAAGAATGCCCTCTTCTGTCTTCAGCCTCTCCCATCCCATCAGCCTCAGTGTGTGAGTGTGTGAGTGTGTGTGTGTGTGTTTCTGCTGATAAGAACCAGCCAGGAGAGTGAACAGATGTTGCCCTGACTTCCATGTGGGCCCTGTACCCCTGCTCTGACTCCCACAGCTGATGCAGGACACCCCAGTTTCCCGCCCCCTCACAGCAAGGGGCTGATCAGCCTGAGGAGAGGCAGGATGCTGTCCCCTCCCACACCCCCACCCCACACCCCCGACCGAGTGTGAGGTAGATACCAGTCAGTTAACAGACACGACCTGTGGGTTTCAACACTCTCCTCTTCTTTCTTCATCACTCACATATAAACACACACACCTCTTAGAAAAACAAACTCTAATGAAGGAAATGCACCGGTGTGATGGAAGCAGCAGCAGAAAAGTACAAAAAAAAAAAAAAAAAAAATCATTTCAATGATCCTGTTACACTCATAAAACATCCCTCACCTCTGGCTCATGCCACTTCACCAGTGATACATTCACTTGGAATTGTAAAATAAACCTTTCCTGTCATCTTTTACTTGTCCAGAAGTCTCCAGGAGGGGGTTCATTCACTGACCTCCGCCGTGTTTAAGGCTTCAGTTGGTTTTCAATATGACATGTTGACAGTTAATAGTTAAAGGGAGGTTGGTGTTCAATTCCAAGCCAAACCAGGAAATAATGACATGAATATTTCTCTCCTTCATTCGGTTCAGTTGCATCTTCTGCATCTAAGGCTACGTTCACACTGCAGACAAATGTGGCCCAAATCCGATTTTTTGCCCATATGTGACCTGCATCTGATCTGTTAAAGACAGTTTGAACCAGAGGCGATTTCTCACAGACTGCAAGAGAAGCTCGGCTTCCCCTAAAATTATGAAAATTAAATGGTTAAATCTGTTCGGTTGTGTTGACATTTCATTGACTACAAATGTGTTAGAACACGTTCATCTCACAGACGAGTTCGTTCAGAATCAGCTTTATCACAAACCAACAGACTGGATGTTGTTCACTTCTCATACATTCCCGTTGCGCTGTTTTCTCATTCGATCTCTGCTCAGTGCATTTGCTCGTAGACGCTCAGCGTCCATGCACTTCAATGGGACTGAGTGGAACAGTTTTTTTCATTGCCTCAAAACTGGACGGTAATTGGATAAATGCCACGATGTTGTCCCGCCCCCGGACGCTCGGCGTCTCTGGGGGTGAATGGAGCTGTGGGCGGAGCTTGGCTGGGCTGGACATCAAGCTTCCACGTGCTGAGTGGAGGATCAGTCAAAAGGCTGAATCCCATTTGATTGACAGCTGTTTTCAGATCTCCTCCTTCACTGACACAGTTCAGTTTAATACCGTCACACATTCTGCTGTGAGAGAGAGAGAGAAACCACTACGAAATTACTCGTTCATTTCTTGCACTGTAAATAAAACACACTCATTGTACTTCCTTGTTTCAATTTAACATAATTTCAGCGTTTTCTTTTTTACTTGGTACGATAAGGTCACTGACCATTTTCTTAAAAAGGAACGGAGGGACGAATTTATGTTTAAATAACTTGACGTTTTTTTTATGTAAGCTGACAATGAGCTTCCCCTGTCTGAAAGACGAGCAGCCGCCACTGGTTTGAACAGCACTATTCCAGTTTTTTCTAATCCGACCCAGGCCACTTTCATATGTGGTCCTAAATCCGATACGTATCTGATTTTGTAATACAACTTCAGTCTGAACGGCCAGGTCGCATTTATCCAACCTTCATGTCATTGAAATGCGACAGACATTACAGTTCTGCGTCCCAGGAGTGTTACTTCCGTAAACACAGTGTGTGTCTACGTGGTCACGTATTAAGTCAGGACCTCTTTTGCGCATGTGGGTCACTTCAGGGTCACATTCAGTTCATACTTAAAACGGACAGAAGTCGCCTTTAATGTGTAATATAAACGAGCAGACAAAAAATCGGATTTCACCAAAATAATCTGAATTGTGCATTAAAACCTGCTGTCTGATCATAGTCTAACAGACGTTTTCTGTCTATGATGTGTTGAATCCATCTGTAAACTCTGATCATCATTTGATTAAATGTGATTCAACCTCCTGTTCTGAATTTGTCCTTGAATACTTCTTAGTTTCATTAGGTCATATAAGCCTATAAAATATAAAGACCATGACCATCAGGTGGAATGATCACATACTGAGTCCCAGTTACACTTCATCTATCAACAATAAATCGCATTATCCCAATTATTTCATGAGAAGACGCACAAATCTTTTATTCCAAATTTAGTGACAGTGTATTTCCATTTGGTCCAAATGAATAAACAGGTTGAATGTTTTCTAAAACCCCGGATAAATTCAAAACAAACCTGTTGTTTTGACTTTTTCCACCCTATTTTATTTAGAGGGTAAAACCTAAACCTTTACAAAAGGAGCAGATGGAGGCAGAAACCTCACCATCTCCCATTTATGAACCAGGATCTGGACGAGCCGGGGTCTGAAGGACTGCATGGAGGCTCACAGCAAGGTTATTATCATTAACGAAAACTAACGAAATGACGAAAACTAGAATTGTAAAAACATTTTTGTTGACTGAAATAAATAAAAACTATAATTAAAAGAATAAAACCATAACTAACTGAAACTGTATTGTGTGCTCACAAAACTAACTAAAACATACAAAAATTCTGGATAAAATTCCCTTCGTTTTCATCTTTGTCAACGTCTGATTGATATAAAATCGATTTATTTCCCTCAAGCAATTTTATCTGTTTGCACCGTATGATATTTAACAGTCCGTCACTTCTTGTCACTTGTGGTTTCCAGTGGTTTTCTGGTCTCCACTCTACCTGGAAACATGGAGACTAAAGTTGGGAGAAAGCAGCAGATTTATGGAGATTTATTCGAATATGACGGAGAAGAAGAGAAAAAATATGAAAAAACTAAAACTAAACTAAAGCATTTGGAAAATAATTAAAACTAAAAAACAAACAAACTAGCAAACCTGTACTAAAAGGTAATTAAAACTAACCGAATTAGAGAAAAAAAAAGTCAAAACTAAATAAAACTAAACTATAATGAAAAATCCAAAACTATTAGAACCTTGGTTCACAGGTGAGGGAGCTGAGTTGTTTTGGTGTTTGGACTTTTCGTTGGTGTTTCTGTGATTGTATAGTACACAGGTGTCAAACATAAGGCCCGCAGGCCAAAACCGGGCCCACTGAAGGGTCCACTTCGACCCGTGGGATGAATTTGTGAAACGTAAAAATGACACTGAAGATATTAACAATAAAGAATGTGAATATTATTTTAGTTCAGGCTCCACATTCAGACCAATTCCATCTCGACTTGCTCAGAGCAGTGAAATAATAACATTAAAACCTGTAAATAATGACAACTCCACATTTTTAATCTATGTTTTTAGTGTTAAAAAAAAAAAAGTTAAATTACAGGAACATGTTTCTACTTATAAACTATCCTTTCACAAAAAATACCTGAATAAATATGAACACCCTGAAATGTCTTAAGAGAAGTCAGTTTACATTAAACAATATTCGTCCTGTTATTTTGAGTGTTTGTAGATCCACTATGATCTGTAAATTGTAATGTAAATGATAAACTGAGGCAGGATGTTGTTAAATTTCATCAGAATATTGTTAAATTTGCACTTATTTTTCTTAAGACATTTCAGGTTGTTCATGTTATTCAGATTTTTAAGGAAACTTTGTAGTTGTAAGCATGTTCATAATGGAATTGTATTTTATTTTATTTTACTTATTTGCACGTCATAAAACAGCGAGAAAGAAAAAAACAACAACATTCAAACAAGTAACATTGTAGTGCAGGAGAGGTTAGAAGCCAAAAGAGGCTTATATGAACACCTCCCCAGAAATGAACACTACAAAAGAAAAAAGAAAAAAGAATTAACAATACAATGTAACTGAATTAATAAACTAAAGTAAAAACAATACAAACGTAAATCCCATTACCAGTCATCAAATACAAATCAAATGATACACAGGATTACATTTTTCCATGAATTAAAGTCCTTTTCAGGTGCTTTTTAAACAATGATAAAGTAGATGTCGATTGAAGTTCCGGTCATAGATTATTTACCATAGACTTGGTCCACGGTATTTCAGAGAATACTGACTGATAGAATTTTACTTTTTTATTGTTGTTATTTTACTGGTTCTGACCCATTTGAGATCAAATTGGACTGAATGTGGAACCTATACATCTTATACACACCTCTGCTTTGATTATTATTATTATTATTATTATTATTATTATTATTATTACCTCCCCCAAGGAGGTTATGTTTTTGCCGGTGTTGGTTTGTCTGTCCATGTGCAAGATAACTCAAAAAGTTATGGACGGATTTGGATGAAAATTTCAGGAAATGTTGATACTGGCACAAGGAACAAATGATTAAATTTTGGTGGTGAATGTGGGGGGGGCTGATCTGCCTTGATGGAGGTCTGTGCTCTCCAAGTGCTTTTCTAGTTATTATTATTATTATTATTATTATTATTATTATTATTATTATTATTATTATTATTATTACAGAGTATTCAGCCGTTCTTAACTTTCCACCACAGAAACATCCTGATGCACAGATAAGAGCTCAGGGTTCAGGCTTTTGTCCTTTCTGGGACCCGGTGCCTTTCAGGGTTTCTTTGTTGCCACCTAAAACGCCCCTTGTTTTTTCTGGCCTTGTGTGAATGCCTGGTCTGTCGGGTGGCTTCCGTGGGATTCCAGCAGCCTTGTCACTCAGATTGTTTGTCCTGGGGACGAGATCTGTGTGAGTTCTGTTTCTCTTCCTCTCTCCTCGGGCCCGAGTGCTGATGGAGACCCGCATCCCAGGTGGCCCCGCACATCAAAACAAGGAGGGGGATCACGGCTCTTGGTTTTCAGACAAACATCACTCACTTTCTTTGTTGTCTGAGGGACAGGGGGGGGCTGGGTGGGGGTGTTGGGGGGGGGGGGCACGGCGGTTTATCTCCGGAGGATCTCCCTCTTTCTCTTCCCCCGTGCTATCACCTTCCACCGGCCCACCGCCCCATCCCACAGGAGCTGCTAAAAGTAAATGTCAGTCAAGAGGAAGATGTTGCATTCCTGAAAAAGGTCAATTAGTGGTGGCCACATCTTTAAGTCAAAACACTGACGCCTCTTTTCCCAGTGACTTTTCTTCTCTTTTCTGTGTCGTGTTGCGGTGTTGTTTTGAAGCCAAGCGCCCCACACATGCACCACACACAGTCGGCTTTAGTCTGCTGTGAGTTATTTGACGCTGAGCCTGATTCACGATGTGCCACATATGAAACCTATTGCTTTCTGCGGCCGTGTGATGGGGGCCCAGTAGCAGCGTGGAGCGGAGCATCCCCTTCCCCTTCCCCTTCCCCATATGTGCAAGGTGATTCCTGCTCCGGCTCTTCCCCTGCAGGCCTGTGAGCAGCGCCGTGTCTAGAGGACTTTTATGAGCGTGACCTTAACATGCCCGTCTCAAGTGGTCTAGACTCAGCGCTCTGTTTACTAGAGTCCCCATCCCGCTGACGGCTATCAGACTTTTCACTTTTTACTAGTGACTCGCTCTTGTCATAACTCTTTGAAGACGGACAGACATTAACGCTTTGACCATCCTGTTTTGTGGACTTTGTAGAATTTACTGTCACGGCTCTGAATAACAACGGGGAGGGGGCTCTGACATGCACCGGCTCCTCTGCAGGAGAGGCCGATGAACATGTGCAGAGTACAGCTGTGGTTTGGCTGCAAACTGAGAAGGTAGTGAGGCCTTCATGCAGAGCAGACGCCAGCTTTAAATTACAATCAGCATCAGGGACGACAGATGTGGCCGGTCTTTACAAACAAGCTGAATCAATGACATTATGTTTAAACATTCAGTGAGAACCCTTTATGCCTGCTTGTGTTCTCATAGGAAGTTTGTGTTGGAGTCTGTGTTTATTGACATTTGTTAACTCCAATTCTCAGCTGCAGCGCTAGCTACCGTTAGCTTAGAAACAGTTAGCTCAAGCCTACGTAAACTTCATGTAAATGAACAATCACATGCAAATTTAAAGCATTTTATATTTAACCCTTTCATGCATGAATTATGAGAACCTTAGTTGAGTTTTTTTTTTTTTTTTTTTTGAGTGTTTTTATTCCTCCTTAGACATGAAAAAAAAACATTGAGACTGAGGTGTTTTTTTTTTCCATAGATTGACAAAAATGTCCACTCAGCTACACCATGAATTTTATTGTTGAAGCAAAGAAACATGTATTTAAAACCCAATATCATAAAGTGACATGAAAACAGTGAAATAAAACCATGTTTAATGCAGCTAATCTGATGTTTTCTCACATTTTAACACATTCTAAAACTAGTAATTACTCACTTCATGGAGATAATATGCAAAAAATAACAATTAACAGTTGATTTCCACTCAAGAACCAATCAAGAACAGCAAAGTTACAGTAATGGTATGAATTGCAGTTCATGAGATGATGCATAAGTGTCCACTGTGTTGGCTGATAAGGAACTAAAACAACAAAACCCATGAATATACAAGAGAACAGATGTAGAATAGCTGTCCACTGTGGTGACCACTATGCATGAAAGGGTTAATATTTTTAACACTGTGTTGCTAATTCCCTAGAGATGATATTTTAGGTCACAGGTGTCAAACATGTGGCCCAGGGGCCAAATCTGGCCTGCCAAAGGGTCCAATCCGGCCCGCAGGATGAATTTGTAAAATGCAAAAATTACACTGAAGATATTAACAATCAGTGGTGTCAGAATTATTTTAATTCAGGTTCCACATACAGTCCAATTAGATTTCAAGTGGGTCAGAACCAGTAAAATATTATCATAATAACCTATAAATAATGACAACCCCAAATTTTCTCTTTGTCTTTTTGATGTAAAAAAAAAGTAAAATTACATGAAAATGTTTACATTACCAAACTATACTTTTACAAATATGAACAAACAGCAATGTCTTAAGAAAAGCAGATGCAATTTTACCAATATTCTGCCTGTTACTAAATGTTTTGTGGGATTGTAATGCACATGTGTAAATGATAAACTGAAAAACCGAGGCAGAATATTGTTAAAATTGCACTTGTTTTTCTTAAGACAATTCAAGTTGTTCATGTTATTGAGATTTTTAAGGAAACTTTGTAGATGTAAACCTGATCATAATATAATTTTACTTTTTTCACTGTTATTATTTTACTGGTCCGGCCCTCAGCAGATCAAACTGGGGCGAATGTGGAACTGAACTAAAATAAGTTTGACACCCTTGTTTTAGATATTAGCATTTTCCCATGAGACAAAAAGAGATGTTGACAGGACACTTCCAACTGGACTAGATATCACTGTTTCTTTTCTTTTCTTTTCTTTTCTTTTCTTTTCTTTTCTTTTCTGTCTATCTATCTGTCTTTCTCTCTCCCTCAATGCTAGGCTAATGCAGCTAAGTTATACTAGCCTGATGCTGTCCAAAAAAAAAGAAAAGAAGAGAAAAATAGATAAAATTCATTCAATACACGGACGTTCCAGCAGGTGGGTGGTGTTTCAGTCCAGTCACATTCCCCACACTTATGAGCGTCCATGTCTAATACTTGAACAGAATGTAAATGGGTGAGTTCTGTACCAACACCCCCTGTAAAGTCATCTAAGGGGAAACTAGCGGTAGGCCTGAATAGCATAGAATAGCATAGAATAGAATAGAATAGAATAGAATAGAATAGAATGTCTTTATTGTCATTGTACAGGTACAACGAAATTAAAAAGCGCAATCGTCCTAGGTGCCATAAAAAAGTATAAATAATGTATATAAAAGAGTAAAAAACACCTAAAATATAAAAGGAAAACCCTGACGGCATAAATATCTACAAAGCAGCATAAAAAAAGAGTGTCGCTAGAAGTATAAAAGACACATAAAACATCATCATATACTCTGGACAACCTTCAGCATTCCACACAATTAGTTAATGTCCAGCAGTATCCTGTGCAGTTATGGCCCTGGGATCAAAACTGTCATGTCAAGCTCTCCTGGAGGGAAGTCACGGAGAGGCTGACAGCATCACTGATTGTTTTTGTTAGAAATATTAATAAGTTAAAAAGCCCCAATTGCTTATATAACCAACTGACACATAGTTTGGACATACATACATACCACATGAGACATGCCACCAGAGGCTGCTGTACAATTCCTATAGCAAGAACAAAATCAACGCAAAGAACAGTTCTATATTGAGCCATGGTGGAATTGAACTGTCTTCCAGAACAGGTCACTAAAGAACAAAGAAAAGCGAGATTTAACCCTTTCATGCACAGTGATCACTCCAGTGGATAGTTCTTCTCCAGCTGTTCTCTTGTATATTCATGGGTTTTATTGTTTTACTTCCATATCAGCCAACACAGTGGACACTTATGCACCATCCCATAATAATACACTGACATTCAGACCATTACTGTAACTGTACTGTTCTAGATAAACCTGATCTGCACTAACATATTTGAGTGGAAATCAATTATCTGTTAGAAAAAAAGTTTTTTTTTTTTTGTTTTTTTTTTCATATTATCTCCATGAAAAGAGTAATAACTAGCATTAGAATATGTTAAAATGTAAGAAAACATCAGATTTTATTTTATTTCATTGTTTTCATATCACTTTCTGATATTGGGTTTTAAACATGTTTCTTTACTTCAAAAATTAAATGCATGGACATTTTTGTAACTCCATGAAAAAAACACAAACAAACCCTTGATCACATTGTTTTATTCATGCCTATGGAGGAATAAAAACACTCAAGAAAAAAATCTTAACTAAGGTTCTCATAATTAATACATGAAAGGGTTAAAAGACAACTGAAGCAATATCAAATAACCCAACATCTGCAAACAATTCGGAAGACATGTAGATATAAACATATGATATTAGCAAATGCATGTACACACACACACACACACACACACACACACACACACACACACACACACACACAATTATAATTAGGTTTATTTATTGAATATCATTACTTAGTTTTTGTTTGTTTATTTGTTTGGTTGTGTTGTTTTTAACCCTTTCATGCATGAATTATGACAACCTTAGTCAAGATTTTTTTCTTGAATGTTTTTATTCCTCCTTAGGCATGAAAAAAAACATTGTGATCAAGTTTTTTTTTTCTTTTCATGGAGTTACATATTGTCCATGCATTTAATTTTTGATTTTAAGAAACATTTGTTTAAAACCCAATATCAGAAAGTGAGATGAAAACAATGAAACAAAAACATTTTAATGCTGCTAATCTGATGTTTTCTCACATTTTAACATATTCTAATGCTCGTTATGGACTACTTCATGGAGATAATATGCAAAAATGAACCTTTTTGTCTAATAAATAACAACTGATTTACACTAAAACATGCTACTGCAGATCAGGTTTATCTGGAACAGCAAAGTTACAGTAATGGTCTGAATGTCAGTGTTTGGGATGATGCATATGTGTCCACTGTGTTGGCTGATATGGAACTAAAACAACAAAACCCATGAATAATTATATATAATTATCCACTGTAGTGACCACTATGCATGAAAGGGTTAATTTGACCTTGTAGTATTGTTATTATTGTTAATGTTGTTTTGTTTAATTGTGGAGTGTTCTTAAGAAGGTAATATAAGGGTGAATCACATTGTTTTTGTGCTTGGAAATGGATACCGTATGTCTGTTTGGAATGGGAGGACCCCAGGAAGAGTAGTTGGTATACTGCATCAGCTAATGGGGATCCTCATAATAAAAATAAATAAAATAAAACTGTTTTTTAGACGGTTTGTGCTGGACTTTAGTGTCCGGAAACGTCTGCCAGAGGGTAGAAGTTCAAAAAGTGGAAAGCCAGGGTGGGTTGCATCTCTGATGATATTCCGTGCCCTCCTGAGACAGTGGGAACTGTAGAGGTCCTCCAGGGAAGGAAGGGGGCAGCTGGTGGTCTTCTGGGCCATGGTGATGACCCTTTGGAGCGCCTTCCTGTTCGCTGCCGTACAGTTTTTTACGAGAATTAAGTCTGAACCTAAACCTGTTTATTTCTGCTGTAAAGTCGGACATGTATGGGGGTCTACGGGGGTCTACGGGGGTCTACGGGGATCCACGGGGACTGACTCACTTTTGGAATCAGCCTCAAGTGTCTGTTTGAGCACCTGCAGGTCTGTTGCTTGATCTTCACATTAACCAAAAGCACAAGTACCATTTCCTTCATTCTACTGTCTGTACCTGTGTTTATGACTCCTGGCTTTGAACTCCTATAATGAGGCCGCAGATGATGGCAGTTGGTAATCCATAGTAAATGTTTAATGGGTGCCTATAAATTGAGCCTTTTCTACATGATGCTGTGTTCGGTGGGGCTGTGTGGCACCGGGCCAAACACTGGAGGTGGATTAGCTCATTGAATCCAAACAGTTTACGGGGAAAGCAGCTCCGGTGACGACACTATGTGGGCAGCTTGCAGTTCTCAAAATACAAACGTTCCGTGTGAAAGCGAAAAAAGGAGAAAAAGTGAGTCTTTCACAGGGACAATCTAGTAAACACGGCTGCTGCACAGAGAGAGAACACCTGTGTTTTGACCAAAGTTTTGGAACGGAGCAGTTTGATCATTACCAGGGCCATATTTGGTCCAGTGCGAATTTAAAGTTGCCCTTAGAGCGATGACAAAATGCAGGCTGACTCACGCAGGAAACTGCAAAGTCAGTCACAAATAAGACCTGATGAACAATGGACGGAGAAGAAGGAGAAGAGCGTGGTGCTGAGATGATTCAGCTCAGGCTGCAGCCGCTGTCAATATGACACAAACACAGGCTGGATACAGGGAATAAGCTTAGGGCCGCAGCCAGAAATAGTGTTTAAGGTGGGGAGGATTAGGGTTAAATGTCAGAAAGGTCAAGTCAGAGACCAGTTTAGATTGGCTTAGAGAGGTTAGCTGCAAGAAGCCCACTGGACGACTGGAAGTGCCTTCACACAGTCTCCTACATTTAACCCTTTCATGCGTAGTGGTCACTACAGTGGATAGTTATTCTACAGCTGTTCTCTTGCATATTCATGGGTTTTGTTGTTTTAGTTCCATATCAGCCAACACAGTGGACACGTATGCATCATCCCTAACACTGACATTCAGACCATTACTGTAACTTTGCTGTTCTTGATAAACCTGATCTGCAGTAACATGTTTTAGTGTAAATCAATTGTTATTTGTTAGACAAGAAGGTTTATTTTTGCATATTATCTCCATGAAGTAGTCCATAACGAGCATTAGAATATGTTAAAATGTGAGAAAACATCAGATTAGCAGCATTAAAATGTTTTTGTTTCATTGTTTTCATCTCACTTTCTGATAATTGGGTTTTAAACAAATGTTTCTTTACTTCCTAAATTAAATGCATGGACATTATGTAACTCCATGAAAAGAAAACAAAACTTGATCACATTGTGTTTTTTTTCATGCGTAAGGAGGAATAAAAACATTCAAGAAAAAAAATCTTGACTAAGGTTGTCATAATTCATGCATGAAAGGGTTAAAAACAACACAACCAAACAAATAAACAAACAAAAACTAAGTAATGATATTCAATAAATAAACCTAATTATAATTGTGTGTGTGTGTGTGTGTGTGTGTGTGGGTTCATGTTTAACGTCACCATGATACAATATGACATATGGAATTCACCAAATCACTTTGACATGTTAGAACACAATATGTTTTTATGTTCTGTTGTAAATATAGAATCTGTACAATGGTGTGAAAATTTAAAAACAACTTTAAATGGATAAAATAACAAGTAAATCCACACAAGTATTTAGTTTCATTAAGTAACATAGTCGTCTATCAAATCCATGGATGGCCGAACAGAACATGTCGTGTATTTTAGCGTACGGTCCATTCTGTCAGATATGAGACATGTCAGTGGTGTGGGATCACATGGCAGGGCTTCTACTCTGTTTATGGCCTTTCAGAGGATTGAGCCTAAACATCCTCTAATGGGATTAACCAATAGAAGAAACCCACAAGAAGGAAATATGTCATCTCTGTCTTTACCTGCAGCACAGTTCGACACTGACCGACGACAGTGAAGTCACAATAAAACCCTCATGAGCAGATGAAGCACACGTCTGTTTACTCCAGGACGTTTAGCCTCAGCTGCACGTATTCAACCACCTTCCAAATGGGTGGAATTTTTTGTGTTTTGTGATAAATGGAAGGATGAGGAGTTCCTCTCTGCATTGAGTTTCAAGATAAATAAACTCGTGGACTTCTGCTTTGAAATGCGTTGTCACATTGAGCTCATGAAAAGTTGACGTTTTTTTGTTTTTTTTTTAGAGATATTTGGTTTTGACAGGACAGTGACATTACAAACAGATGATGAGCTCATGGAATCTGATGTGTTTCCATAGATTAAAACACCAGCTGTTTATAAAGGCGATCAAACGAGCTCAAACTGTAACATGTACAACAGCAAAATACAGCAATGCAACATGAAAATTCATCAAAAACATCACATATAAAAGTGGAACGCAGACAGGGATCATTTTACTGCACAATGATGATGACTTCTGACATTTAAAGCACATTCTACCTGCAGATTTTGTGTTAAATGCAGATCTTTTACTAGTGGAGTATTTTCAGTGTGGAAGTAGTACTTTTACTTTTACTGAGGTCAGACTGTTGGAGTACTTACATGACCCAGGTATGTTGACTGGACTTGTATTTAATCCAGGCATGATACTGTAAATGAGCTAAAGCAGAGGCTGCACAAATCAGAAAGATTAGAAAAGAAACACAGGCATCATTTTGACCTGGAGTTTTACTGGGGCTAGACGGATCAGATCTTTACAAGCAAGTTTATACCTTAATAAAATTTCTACCACATGTTTTATTTTGGGATTTTGCCTTTAAATCGGGTGTCAAACTCATTATAGTTCAGGAGCCACATACATCTAAATTTGATCTGCAGTGGGCCGGACCAGTAAAACGATAACATAATAATATATAAATAATGTCAACTCCAAACTGTCCTCTATGTGTTAGTGTGAAAAAAGTAAGATTACATTATGAAAATGTTTACATCTACAAACTATCCTTTCAAAACCATGTGAATAACATGAACAAACTGAATAAATAAGTGCAATTTTAACAATATTATGCTTTAGTTTATCATTTACAGACATAATATTGTTCAAATTGCACTTACTTCTCTTAAGACATTTCAGGTGGTTCATATTTGTTCAGATTATTCACAGTTTTTGTGAAATTATACTTTTTTTAGTGTAAATACATGAAAATGTTTACATTTACAAAGAGAAAAACTTGGAGTTGTGAGTATTTATAGGTTATTACCGTAGTATTTTTATTGATCCAACCCACTTTAGATCATATTGGTCTGAATGTGGAAACTGAACTAAAATGATTGTTAATATCTTAGTGTAATTTTTGCATTTCACACACTCATCCAAAGGGCTGGACTGGACCCTTTGGCGGGCCAGATTTGGCCCCCGGGCCGCATGTTTGACACCTGTGCTTTAAATGAACGGCACAAGATAAACATCACTGCAAAGTTAGGGATGGGAGGAAATGTTGAGTATCACAATATTCTCCTAAGACCCAGGAAAGGGAAAATGTTATCTTTTTTTTAACTCTAAACAGTTGTCTTGATTGGACTCTGCATAATGCAACAGTTTTTTCAGATACATTTTTTACATTATTGATTGATTGATTGATTGATTGATTGATTTTCAATGGAATGTCCTTTGCAATGGACAGCATTTTTTTTTTAAAGTAAAACTGTCAAACTTTTGTCCCCTACGTACAGAGGGCAAAATGCATTACTGGGTCTCAAGAGATTAGTTGTTAAATTTAATAAATTAAAATGTTTCTATTCCTTTACTGATTGTCATAAACACTTGTTTTTTAATGAACATGCATAGATTTGTGGCAGACGGTGGTTTATTGTTCGTTGTGTTTTACTCATTATATAATAACAGAAACTCTTCTGCATCTTGTCAGTCCAACGGCCTGAATGTTCTTCTACAAAACCGTCAGTCAGAATGATTTGATATTTGTTGTGGAACATCTTTGGGCTAAGGTCTACCAAGTTTGTTCAAAGATTTGGGGAGTGAGATGATATAATTACTACTGGCAATAGATAGGAAGTCACATATGGGCTTCATTTGGTCCCATGACCTTTGACCTTGAGTGACCTTGAAAGGTCAAACGAATGTCAATTAACGTCTTTAACCTCCTAAGACCCAGGAAATGTCAGCAAAGCACAAGCTTTTTTTGTTTTTTTTTTTCATTAAATAAGTGCCTGTACTGGAAACATCATGATGCAACAGTTTTTTCAGATGCAGTTTTTAAAATTTTTATGGAATGTCGTTTGTGTTGGACAGTTTTCTTTTCTTTTTTTTTGTATAAAGTTGTGAAACTCTTGTCCACAAATGTAGACAGAAAACCCATAGCTGGGTCTGAGGAGGTTAAGTATGCCGTTGGACTACAGGTCCTTTGGTCCTATGGTCCTATGTTTTTTTAATGTTACCTTGTATAAATCCTTTATATGCTGCATATATTTCTTTTCCAGTATCTGTTTTCAGTGGATAAGAATCTGCTGCTAATTTGATTTGTATTACTCCTGCAACAGTGACAAGAAAGGTTTCTTCTTCTTCTTCCTCTTCTTCTTCTTCGTCCTCTTTGTCTTCTTCTTCCTCTTCTTCTTCTTTGACCTCTTTGTCTTCTTCTTCCTCTTCTTCTTCATCCTCTTTGTCTTCCTCTTCTTCTTCTTCTTCTCCTTCTTCTTCTTGTTCTTCTCCTTCTTCCTCTTCTTCTCCTTCCTCTTCTTCTTCTTGTTCTTGTTCTTCTCCTTCTTCTTCTTTTCTTCTCCTTCTCCTTCTTCTTCTTGTTCTTCTTCGTCCTCTTTGTCTTCTTCTTCCTCTTCTTCTTCTTCTCCTTCCTCTTCTCCTTCTTTGTTCTCTTTGTCTTCTTCTTCCTCTTCTTCTTCTTTGTCCTCTTTGTCTTCTTCTTCCTCTTCTTCTTCTTCATCCTCTGTCTTCCTCTTCTTCTTCGTCCTCTTTGTCTTCCTCTTCTTCTTCTTCTTCTTCTTCTTCTGTACATTTTCTGATAAATGGTGGAGAATATATGAGTCCAGTAAATGAAAACTGCTTCATGTATAGGCTGAGGCTCAGGATGGGAGTGTCTTTATTATGGTCAAAGGAGAAAACCCACTTTCCACAGAGCATGGGAAGGCTTATTGCATGGTATTGTAGAAAGCTGACTGGCATCCTGGACAACACATACTTATCTGTGGCTCAGATGTCTGCTTGTTAGAAAAAAAAATCCCTCAGCTTCATCTGGACTTTCCTACAGTAAAGGAAGACGTACAGGAAGAACATGTGACTGAAACAAATAACTTTTTTCACTTCACCTATAAATGGAAAGACTAAAAAGAAATTACAAATGTGGCTGTTGTGTTGTATTTGTTGTGTTGTGTAGGTCAATTACCTGATCTCCTAAATTATCTATCCATTCTTCCAGGATTTTTGTGATTATTTTGGCCTAAAATACCAGATTTCCCAGCAGCCTTTCGGCCTTTAAATCATTCCTCTAGAAATAAAATCAGACTTTACTTGGTAATTTGGGTCGTCTGACCAAAATATCTCAGAATTAAAAACATTCTGTGACATCTGTTTCAACCCATAAAGACCCAAATATCCACCAGTGACCAAAACCATCTACTGATCTGAAATGTTTAATAACTTTAAAACCACGAATCCTATCAAATATGTTGAAATAGTCAGTGTAAAATGCAGTTTGTCATCTTTTTATGGTCATCAGATATGACCCATTTGGACATTCAGAGGCTCCGTAGTTACCGTGGAAAAACCGTCATCTTCTACAACATCGACAGTGGATGGAGACACTAGATTTATTTCCAGTTAATGTAACTTTTTTCTTAAGTTTTCTCTGTTTTTGATATAATAACCCTTAAATGTAATCTCATCATGATCATTAAAGAACATAATCAGTGAATTAAAATATGGGAAAATACCAGATCTTCACTGAAAAAAATGCAAAATATAGAAGAAAATATTTTGATATATAGTGAAAAATCACCTAAGAAATGTTAAATAGAGAGAAAAATTTATTTGGGAACTGCCACAAAAGTAACGCTGGGTCTTTATGGGTTAATTGTAACATGAGTGGGTTTTTATTCACATTTGGCAGCAAAATGTGTTTCATGTGCAAATTAATTGAATCAAACACAAATGGATTAAATATTCCAGTGCACAGGACTTTCAGGGATCTCAACAATAACGATGAACATTGTGTTGTTTTCAGCACGCATTACAAAATAATGTATCAAACTACCAAAAAATGAATTAACTAAATATTATGCTGGTATTTTCACAACCCAGGAGGTGACTTTTGTGCCATATGTCTCAACGTTTTAATAATATGTTTGGTGAAACTCATGGGAAAACTGTACACTTGCAGAGAGTTTGCGGTGATTAATTATACACTGATGTAGTTCTCTAATACACTGAACTGTATGCAAACTAGAGCTGCAGCTATTGATTCATTTTGGAACCAATTAATCTATTGGTTATTTTCTCAGATTTGATTTGATTAAACAAATTATTTCAATAGGTGAAAAAATAGTAAAAATGTGAATCAAATGTGTGAAAATGCAAACAACTTGTCCTTTATTCCAGAACTAATTGAAACAAAAACCACAAACACTATAAAAGTAAAATAATAATAATAATAATAATAATAATAATAATAATAATAATAATAATAATAACTTTTATTTCTATAGCACCTTTGAAAACTGAGTTGACAAAGTGCTTTGACAGACAAAGCAGAAGGGCACAACAGCAGGATACCCTGGAGTCAAAATAACACCAGAAGACCAAACAGGAGGACCGAATTAAGCTGAAACTGAAAGTAAAACAACACGCAAGCAAAGACACTTTAACATAGAAGACCAACACAGCACAGTAAAAGAGATAAGAACGGCAAACTAGAAAAACAGGACACTCCAAATAAAGTTAAATAGAACAGATATCACAGAGACATAATGTGATGGTATCAGATCTATATATAACGAATCAATGAATAAAACAATATCATGTAATGTTAACCCTTTCATGCATAGTGGTCATGACATTAGACAGCTGTTCGACGGTGTTCTCTTGTATATTCATGGATTTTGTTGTTTTAGTTCCATATCAGCCAACACTGTGGACACTTCTGCATCCTCCCATACACTGTAATTCATACCATTACTGTAACTTTGCTGTTCTAGATAAAGCTGATCTGCTCTCATGTTTGAGTGTAAAAAAAATGCTACTTGTTATTAGATTGTTATTAACAGGTTTTTGGTTTTTTTTTTGTTTTTGTTTTTTAAACAAAAAGTTGTTTTTGCATATTATCTCCACAAAGTGAGTTATAACTAGTAATATAGTATGTTAAAATGGGAGAAAACATCAGATTAACAACATTAAAAATGTTTTTATTTCATAGTTTTCACACAGTATGTCAGTAAATACATCTTTCTTTGCTTTTAAAATCAAACGCATGGTGTCCAGCTGAGTGGATATTTTTTGGAACTCCATGAAAAATAGGTTCCTAAAAAAAATTAAATCACATTGTTTGTTTGTTTTTCATGCCTAAAGAGGAATAAAAACACTCAGGAAAAAAAAAAAAATCTTGATTAAGGCTCTCATAATTCATGCATGAAAGGGTTAATATAAATAAAAATAAAAGGATATATTAAAAAAATAATTATAATCAGTAGGCATAAAAACAACACCAAACCAGTCCAATGACATCTATAAACAGTCTGTCAGGTCAGTCTGAAACACATTTGGATCCAACTGCCTAACTTCTACCAACTGAACATGGAACTAACATCCAACTGTGTGTTGATCCTGGCGTCATGTGCGTCACAATAAGTGTCCGTGTGAAACACAACAGTGGAACCAATGTTTAACAGCAGAGAAATTAAGGAAACGAAGCTTCAGTTCAGGAAAATTGTAACAATAATTTTAAAGATCAATTTGAGTTGATTCATTGATGAATCGTTTAGCTTTAACAGAACTGACTGAAACTGTTCTTGGAAAACATTTCTTATAGAAGGTCCATGAGGATGGAAGTCACTAGTTGCAGGTTTACAGTTCTTTCTGTCTTTCTCTGAACAGGTAAAATGTCCTAGATTGTTTAAAATTCAAAACTAAACAAGAAAAGTGCAGGACAACGGAGGCTGGAAAATAAGAGCGGAGCTTCATGGTCTGTAGTTCTTTGTGGACAAAACAAACACAGATCAGCTGTTGAAAGTTGAGGGTCTGACATTCTCCTCAGCCTGAATCTGCCCAGTGGACTACCCCCACCCCCCCAGCCCCTCTGAATCAGCCTGGTTCACATACACAAGATTAAGTAGCAAAAGTGACATCCAAGACCAATCGGGCCACCCAAGAGAACCGCAACCAGCGGAAAGGCTGTCAGAGCCCCCTTTGGAACATTAATCTTGGAGCCTCTCCTGCTCTGCCAACTCACATCTCCTTCAAACAGGACAGGGGAGGTAGAAAACTGAACTTTTCCCTCCCTGAAGGTTTCTCCTCTCCATCAATTAACTCTTTGGGGGACAATTCATCGTCACCCGCCATGTGCCAGACGACTTCAAACACCCGGCAAAATGAATGACTTTTCCAGACATTTCTAAAAACCTGTGTTTAATTGGGCGGCGAGGAGATTAATCTGGACGCGGGTTTGATTTGTAATCCGCCTTAGTGCCCTCGTGAAAACAAGCCAGGCAGAAATTACACAGAGAAAGATGCTTTAAAGTGATTTATACCTGTAGAAAATACTTTTATGGAGGTCTGTGGAGACGTTTCTATGGCCTGTTTCACCTCTTAATGAAACATTCAGCGATGGAATTGATCTGAAATGTCAGGAAGCTGTTGAAACAGACATCGAACTGCTCCTTTAAGCACTTCAGCTCAGCCTTTTGTCTTCTTTAGCAACTTTGATCTCTTTGAGCGAGGATAACGGTGTGTTTTGTGGTGTGTGGTGGGGGTTCGTTCTGTGGGGCCGTGGAGGTGGAGGTGGAGGTGGAGGTGGTGTCACGTCCAACCTCATAGCGCTGGGATAATGGGAAAACAGAAAAGATGAATACAGCAATTGATAAATAGCGGAACATGAGTGTGTTATGCTGTGGATGCCTTCAGTCCCAGGAGAGGGCCTTCCTAACCCCAGCCCCTTTCTTTCTTCTAACTGAGACCTGAGAAGCAAAGGGGGACGTCGCGCCATCTAACAGGGACCCTTTGAAGAGACCTCCACTCAAATCCAACAGCATGCTTTAAATACTTTCTGCTGCCGGGGCTGGGGTCCACATCCAGCACAACCTCCATTATATCACAGAATATTCCACATGAGGCTCTGATCTCACAAGTGGGATTTGTAAAGTTCAAATCCTCCATTATTCTCCTCAGACTTATTTAAATCACTTATTTCAGCCCAGACTTTGTCCTGCTGCTGTAAAAACTGTGAAAGCCGTCTCCAACAAAGGAACACTTTACTCCTGTCTCTGTCATTTTTAGTAAATGTCTCTGAGACCCACATTTTTATTTGATCATATTCATGAATAATAAAATAAAAAGCTGCTCATTGAGGTCAACCTCCATTTAACCCATAAAGACCCAGAGCTACTTTTGTGACAGTTCCCAAATGAATATTTCACTACATTTGATCTTATTATACTGTCCTCTGTAGTTTGCATTTTTCAGTGCAAATCATGTATTTTCCTACATTTAATTCACAGATTATGTAAATGCACTGCAACAATCTAAATCTTAACAAGTGTATTTTTCTCATTTCTAGTCCAAATATCTCATCACACTTAAAATAAGACAATCACCTAAAGAGTAACTTTTCAGTGAGATATAAGAACTTATTTTTAGATAATAGATCTTGGAAATCTTTTTTCAAGAAATCTTAGCAAGATTATTTTCACTTGTTCCACTGGCAGATTTTTTTTTCTTGAATTAACCAAAAAAATCTTGAAACGAGCAAAAAAATCTGCCAGTGGAACAAATGAAAATAATCTTGGTAAGATTTCTTGAAATAAGATTTCCAAGATCTATTGTCTAAAAATCAGTTCTTATATCTCAGTGAAAAGTTACTCTTTAGGTGATTATGTCTTACGTTAAGTGTGATGAGATATTTGGACAAGAAATGAGAAAAATACACTTGGTAAGATTTAGATTTTTGCAGTGCGTTAATAAAACCTCAGAGTAAATTCAGTTATATCAAAACAGAGAAAACGGAATAAAAAGCTACTTTTTCAGCAGATATCATTAAGTGAACATAAACCCAGTGTGTCCATCCACTGTCCTTGTCATCCACCTCCATGGGTTTAAGATTTTTTTCTTCAGTTTGTGGCTCATTTTCTTTATGTAACTCATTATTGTGTTGGTTTATTATCCATTTTTGTTCATTTTATTGATTAATTTGGCTGTTTTTGTACATTTTCTTGCAAATGTTATTATTTATTTAACTTGATTTCAAACAATTTTATTTTTGCTTATTTTCATGTTGCTATTATTTGGTGAATTTTTGATTAATTTTTTGTTCATTTTATTCATTATTTAACATAAACCCAGTGTGTCCATCCACTGTCATTGATCCAACTCCATGAGTTTTACTGGTGAATCAACGTTGTAGAAGATTGCGGTGTTTCCATGGTAACTATGGAGCCAAGTGGGTCATATCTGATGACCATGAAAAGATGAAGAACTGTATTTTACAACAATTATTTACATGGATTGATAGAATTATTGGATCAACAGGTGTTAAACAGTTTACATCAGTAGATGGTTTAGGTTAAAGGTGGATGTTTGGGTCTTTAAGGGTTAAAGACATTTGCTTGGTAACTCACCTGGATGTTGCGCTGATGTAAACTTTGCATTTTATATTCATTAGTTGTAAAATGTAGAAACATGACACCAGTTATTTTGAGACGTACTGTGATAGTATTTCTATTCATCTTTTTAAGGCTTTTCCAGACACTGGGAGAGGAAACAAATATGACCAGTGTTCCTCTAGATCAGGGGTGTCAAGCTCTTTTTAGTTCAGGGGCCACATTCACCCCAATAAGATCTCAAGTGGGCTGGATCACTAAAATAATAACAGTGACAAAAGTAAAATTAAATGACGTCAATGTTTACCTCTATAACGTTTCCTTAAAAATCTGAATAACATGGACAACTTGAAATGTCTTAAGAAAAACAGGTGCAATTTTAACAATATTCTGCCTCAGTTTATCATTTACACATGTGCATTACAACTTACTTTACAATTACAAAAACACAAAATATACTAACAGGCAGAATATTGGTAAAATTGCACTTAAATCTCATAAAACATTTCAGACTGTTCATATTTATTCAGGTTATTCACATTTTTTTGAAAAGGAAAGTTTGTCGATGTAAACATTTTCATGTAATTTACTTTTGTTTTTGCACTAAAACAACGAGAAAATTTGCAGTTGTCATTATTTATAGGTTACTACAATAGTATTTTACTGGATTGACCCACTTCAGATTATATTTGTCTGTATGTGGAACCTGAATTGAAATAATTTAGACACTATTGATTGTTAATATCTTCAGTGTAATTTTTGCATTTCACAAATTTATCCCGCAGGGCCAGATCTGACCCTTTGGCAGGCTGGATTTGGCCCCCGGGCCGCATGTTTGACACCTGTGCTCTAGATACTATCATCTGTAATATGTTCAGTTAATCAAAGTGAGCAGCATATTTGAAATGGACACTACTTTTCATTATTATGTAGTATTCCCACTATACTGCCACATAAAGCAGACTGGAGCCACTGTGAGTGTATATCAGTGTTTCTCAAAAAGTGGGGTGGGGCCCCCCCGGGGGGGCGTGAAGGCTTGCCAGGGGGGGCATGGGATCATCCCTAGGTGTTTATTTTTTCTTCAGGTTCGAACATGTAGCAGGTGGAACTAATGTTTTAGCGTTGGAGCACCCTGGACTCATTTTAGGGACGTACAACAAACAAATCTACTGCCATGGCGATCTGTGACTAGACTAGACAAAGAGTTTAGGTTTGGAGAGTGGACAAGGATTGGACTGGAAAAGAAAAATGTGCAATGATTCTGTTTTTGCACAGTTTGTACAGTTTGCACTTTGATGTTCTCAGATGTGCAACGTAAACGGGCTCATTGCAGCTACTGATATTGTTAAAATGTTCATCTTTGTTACCAAAATGTGTTTGTTGTTCTAAAAAAAAAGTACCTTATTGTCATAGTTGTAAGATAATAACACATTTCCTATTTTTATTTTGAAAAATAATGTCTCAGGGAGCAGTCTTGTTGAGTTCATTTGTATTGTTCAATCAAAAATCTACGTTATTTTTAATTTGCACAACAAATTATTCAAGAAAAGCAAAAAGTATTCTTACGATATTGATGTTTCTTTCAATAAAACTAATAATTGCACCACAGGTACAATGTTGTTGGGGTTGAGGGGGGCTTGGAGATTTTTCGTGCTCCAAAGGGGGGCCAGACAGAAAAAGATTGAGAGCCACTGGTGTATATGAACACATGTGCATGTACATACTTACAGTTCTGTCCAAAAGTCTTACTCCACCTTTATCTTTGTTGTTTTTGCAGGGTTGAAATGATTACACATATTTATTTCTCATTCCAGATACAAGAAAATACAGAAAATACACTGTATGTACAGCCTTAAAAGACGCACAAAAACTGAACTAAATGTGTTGTAAAGGCTAAAGTCACTATTTAGTTTGACCTCTGACCCCATGGCAAGAAACAGCATAAACAGAAACATGTGATATGTGTTCAATAAAACATCTGAAAATTAATGCAATAAGTCACATATTATCTGAACAAAAGGCTTAAAGACATGTTGAGGTCAAAGGGAGGTCACACTAACTACTCAAACTTTGGTTTATAGAAGCTGTTTTTCTTTAGTTTTTCCTGTTGTCCGTGTGTGCCGACTGGATCTAAATACAGACACTGACAAATGCACATGTGTGAACATTAGAACTGGACTAAACCAACAAAGCTAATGATGGACCAGGACTCCTACACAATACTGTATACAGGAGGAAAAAACAACTTCATTAGTTACAGCATCAAGTTAGAATGAAAAACAGTCAACAACAATGAAAAAGAAACTCTGTGAATGTGCGGTGTCAGAGCGCAGTTTTCAGCTTCAAAGACAAAGGCTGGATTTCACATGGAATGAACTAATACAAGTCAAATGTCAGACCTTTAACCTGTCAGTTCTGAGTCCATCCTCTGTTCATAGTCTGTTATGATGTGTTTAAATCAGGGGCTTGTCAGATATTGAAAAAAGCACCACAGACAGACTTCAGCTGATTCAGAACTCTGCAGCTAGGTTATTAACCAAAACCAAGAAGAGAGAGCACATTACTCCAGTGTTGGTTTCCCTGCACTGGCTACCGGTAACCTACAGAACTGATTTTAAGATACTACTCCTCACGTATAAAGCTCTAAATGGAACCGGACCAAGTTACATTGCAAACTCACTGATCAATTATGTACAAACTAGAACACTGAGGTCATCAAACGCAGGGTTACAAGCGACTCCCAGAAATATTACAAAGAAAATGGGGGACGCAGCCTTTACTAACTATGCACCAAAGTTATGGGATACAATTCCAAAAGACATTAGAGAAGTCAGTTCACTTAATATATTTAAAACCAAATTAAAAACATTTTTATTCTCATTAGCCTTTGAAAGGAGATAAAAATGGGGTCACAATTCAGGAACCAGGAATGTGCGGTTTTTATTTTTATTTTATTTTATTGAATTTCTGTTTTTATTTTTTATTTTATTGTATTTCAAATTTCATCGTATTTCTTGCACTTCAAAAATTCTATGCATAATCAAATATTTTAATGTGCGCTGCTTTTATTTTTATTTTATTGTATTTCTCTCAAATTTCATCTTATTTCTTGCACTTCAAATTCTATGCATAATCAAATATTTTAATGTGCGCTGTTTTTATATTTATTTTTATTTTATTGTATTTCTAATCAAATCTTAATGTATTTTAATATTGTATTTTTTCAATCAATGTGAAGCACTTTGGGCTACAATTTCTGTATGAAAGGTGCTATACAAATAAAGTTTATTATTATTATTATTATTATTATTATTATTATTATTATTATTATTATTATTATTATTATTATTATATTAGTGATCAGCCAATAATAATAAAAAAAATAAATAAATAAATAAAAATAAATAAAAAAAATAATAATAATCCACATTTAAAACAATGATCCCTTAAAGCACAGGTGTCAAACATGCGGCCCGGGGGCCAAATCTGGCCCGCCAAAATGCAAAAATTACACTAAAAAATTAACAATCATATTTTTTTCAGGTTCCATATTCAGACCAATTCAATCTCAAACGGCTAGGACCAGTAAAATACTATCATAATAACATAGAAATAATGACAAATCCAAGTATTTCTCTTAGTAAATGTAAATATTTTCATATATTTACATCAAAACAAAGTTTAATTTTGCAAAAAATGTGAATAACCTGAACAAATATGAACAACGTGAAATGTCTTAAGAGAAGTAAGTACAATTTGAACAATATTCTGCCTGTTACGGAATGTTGTTGTGTATTTGTAGATCCGCTGTGATCTGTAAGTTATAATGTACATGTGGAAATGATAAACTGAGGCAGAATATTGTTAAAATTACACTTATTTTTTCAGTTTGTTCATGTTATTCACATCTTTTGAAAGGATAGTTTGTAGATGTAAACCATCTCAGAATGTAAATTTACTTTATTCGCTCTAAAACATAGAAAAAAGTTTGGAGTTGACATTATTTATATATTATCTTATTATTTTACTGGTTCGGCCCACTGCAGATCAAATTTAGCTGAATGTGGCCCCTGAACTAAAATGAGTTTGACACCCCTGCCTTAAAGCAATGTAATGATTTTATGAATGAATGTATCGATGGGTAATACATCAAATTAATATGATTATTTATGCTTTTGCTTTCCAAAAAGAGTGAGAAATGCCTAAATTGCAAAATCAAGATTATCCCTCTTGAGACTTTATTTGTAAATTATATTTTTTGATGTATATAGCAATCAGTATATGAAGTAACTCATTCCTGTATATATATCCAATCCAATTCGAACTTTATTACCTCCGCCAAGGAGGTTATGTTTTTGCCAGGGTTTGTTTGTCTGTCTGTCTGTTTGTCTGTCCGTTAGTGTGCAACATAACTCAAAAAGTTATGGACAGATTTTGATGAAATTTTCAGGGTTTGTTGGAAATGGGATAAGGAAGAAATGATTAAATTTTGGTGGTGATCGGGGGTGGGGGGGCCCACGGGGGGGCCCATTTCCAACAAACCCTGAAAATTTCATCCAAATCTGTCCATAACTTTTTGAGTTATGTTGCACACTAACGGACAGACAAACAGACAGACAGACAAACAAACAAACAAACAAACCCTGGCAAAAACATAACCTCCTTGGCGTGGGGGGGCCCACGGGGGGGGGGGGGGGGGGCACTGATCAGCCTTGGCGGAGGTCTGCGCTCTCCGAGTGCTTCTAGTTTGTAAAGCACTTTAAAACAACCACAGTGGACCGAAGTACTGCACAGAAGAATAAATAAAAAACAAAATATAACTAGAAAAGCACTCGGAGAGCGCAGACCTCCGCCAAGGCTGATCAGTGGCCCCCCCCGTGGGCCCCCCCCGTGGGCCCCCCCATGCCAAGGAGGTTATGTTTTTGCCAGGGTTTGTTTGTTTGTCTGTCTGTCTGTTTGTCTGTCCGTTAGTGTGCAACATCACTCAAAAAGTTATGGACAGATTTTGATGAAATTTTCAAGGTTTGTTGGAAATGGGCCCCCCCGTGGGCCCCCCCACCCCCGATCACCACCAAAATGTAATCATTTCTTCCTTATCCCATTTCCAACAAACCCTGAAAATTTCATCAAAATCTGTCCACAGACAAACAAAACAAACCCTGGCAAAAACATAACCTCCTTGGCGGAGGTAAATATATATATATGTAAAAATAAACTAAAAACATAAAAAGCTGCACACTTAAAAAACAACAAAAAAAAAAAACGAACAACATCGTACATATCCATAACCAGAACTAGAACAAAGTACTTACAGAGTCAAGCAATGACATTTGTGTTTAACTGTGTATGTATGGATGATAGGGGTGAGCATCGGTCCAATACAACACGATCCCATACATGTCTCCATACATGGGGTAAGATACGATTGTAACATGAGGGTTCGTTGGTGGTTAATAGTTCATTCTTTATAAAATGAGACTGCAGGATGGAGACGGATTTCTTCATACAACAGTGCTTTACTTTTCATGTACTGTAACAACTACAACAACACTTCCTGAAAACATTCTCTCACATGACCGAACCAGCCAATCAGGAACTAACAGTACCTACATCGGTAAATGTAAGTGATTTAGAAAAGGCCCATTCAACAGGTTATCTTAACTGCTTATATACAACAAATGAAAATAAGTCAATGTATATTTGGGTAAATAATAAGTCTGTAAACATCAATGTACATAGTTATTTGTGTAAATACTGTCAATATATTTTTTTAACAAATACCTGAATTAACTAATTCCCTGTAAATTATTCCATTGTTAAACTTTGCATTCCTTCAACATAAATTATTTTAACTTCTGAGCCTTACACTATTAAGGAACAATACATTTTCAAAGGGGGCGAAATGGTTTGGTTCGGTTCGATTCGGTAGCGTTCCGATACAGTACAATTCAAGAAGAAGGGGTATGATGTAATCTGACGCCCTGTTGGAAGCGGACAATCGCCTGTATGCGCATGTCGTCTGTGCAAGTGAGCGTGGAGATTTGTCATATTACCAGCGTACTTTAGTTTTACACTCTTTGCATGTGGCAACGCTTTTATCCACTGCTCCATTCGTCATGGAAAAACTGAATTTTTCCACACTTTGTACTTAAACTTTTTGGCAGGTTGTAAACAGTTTCAGACTCTGCCATTTTTAACTTTTCTTCATAAACTCACAACACGATTTGACGTGACTGCGGCAAGTCTCACGAGAGGTTTATGGGAGGGAGCGGGAGGGAGTCACAGAGGGAGCTTTCAGCAGCTGCATCAGATCAGCAACATTAAATTGATTTATGAGTTCGTTATCGGGCCATCAGACGGTTCAAGCTACACTGAGACCGATTCAGGGGTCAGTGGACCAATGCACTCGCATCTTTTACAACAAAGCCGATTTTCTGAGTCAAATCGGTTATTTGTTACACCCCTAATGGATGACAATAACGTTTCTATTCTATTCTATTCTATTCTATTCTATTCTATTCTATTCTATTCTATTCTATTCTATTCTATCTCATGTCTCCAGTCATACAGACATGGAAAAAATTGTTAGACCATCAAAAGTCATCAAAAACAATGGTTCTGCAATCCAGTACTAACTCCTGTGTGTATCATGTGACTAAAACAGACAGAACAGAAAACACGGAATGTCTAAAAGCACTGTTTTTGTCGGTACAATGCCATAGACATTAATGTAAGAACTGAAGTAGTTTTGGTTACTATCAAGAAAACATGGAAAATGGCTAGATATCAGCTCTGGAATTATACTTTTATGAGCTATTTTTGTTGTTATCATTATATTTGTCCAAACAAATGTACCTGTAGTTGTACCAGGCATTAAAATGAACAAGAAACTGAAGAAAAGAAGGGTGGTCTAATATTTTTTTCTGTGACTGCAAATGCAACATAGTTGTAGAAAAGACGGTGTTTCTGAAGCAAGTGTTTAGTTCATGTAGCTGGAAGACAACTTGGTTAAAATTGAAAATCATCTGCAACTTCGGAAAAGAAATTGAGATTGAATTATTTGGGTCATATTACCTGTATTCTACTGAAAGTGTAATTATGAACAGTTACTCATACAGTTACATGTAATCCTTTACTCTCCAATCCTGTGCATGTAAACATCACTGTCACTGAAACTATAATTCAGTGAAACTTCTTCTTCTTTTCCTTTGGGCTGTTTTCTTCAGGGTCACCACAGCCAATCATCTTCCTCCATTTAACCCTATCTTCTACATCCTCTTCTCTCACACCAACTACCTTCATGTCCTCTTTGACTCCATCCATAAATCTGGTCTTGGGTCTTCCTCTAGACCTCCTGCCTGGCAGTTCCAGCCTCATCATCCTTCTACCAGTATATTCACTGTCCCTCCTCTGTCCAAGTCCAAACCATCTCAGTCTGGCCTTTGGGACTTTTTCTCCCAAACATCTACCATGTGCTGTTCCTCTGATGTCCTCATTCCTGATCCGATCCATCCTGGTCCCTCCCAAACAGAACCTGATCATCAGAACCTGTGCTCCCTCCAGCTCTGCCTCCTGTCTTTTCCTCAGGTCCACTGTCTATAACCCATACAACATGGCTGCTCTCTCCTCTGTCCTCTGCACCTTTCCTTTCATTCTTGCTGACACTCTTATCACACACACACACCTAGGGATGGGAATCATTAAGAATTTAACGATTCCGATTCCATTATCGATATTGCTTATTGATCCGATTCCTTATCGATTCTCATTGGGTGAGGGAATAAAAAAGTACAAACGGGTGTGTTTGCATAAACTGTCTTTTATATTTCCATCTCTGCACAGAAAATATACCATATACAGTATGTACAAATAATAATAACAGATGATGCCGGCCCGGTTCGGGGGGGGGGGGGGCGCACAGCAGCGGCGGCTGCTTGTCTTTCAGACAGGGGAAGCGCATTGTCGGCTTACATCAAAAAAAAAAAAAAAAAAAAAATTGTCAAGTTATTTAAACATATATTCGGCCCTCCATTCCTTTTTAAGAAAATGCTCAGTAACCTTATCGTACCAAGTAGGCGTCTTTTCCAGGGACTGGACCAGTGTCCTCTGAATGTCCAGCAGAGCTGGGCTGCTTAGATTGCCTTGGCCCATTGTGTTGTGGGTGTAAGACTTCAGCCTTTTGAAACTACAGATTCTCCTTTCACTCCGACCTAGCCGACAGTTTGATTGATTTAACTATCTACAAAACGATATTAAACTCGAACAAGAAATGATTAAATTATGTAACTGAAACAAGAAAACACTGAAATTATGTTAAATTGAAAAAAGGAAGTACAATGAGTGTGTTTTATTTACAGTGCAAGAAATGAACGAGTAATTTCGTAGTGGTTTCTCTCTTGATTTCACAGCAGAATGTGCGACGGTGTTAAACTGAACTGTGTCAGTGAAGGAGTAGATCTGAAAACAGCTGTCAATCAAACGGGATTCAGCCTTTCGACTGATCCTCCAATCAGCACGTGGGATTCTGGCGTCCAGCCCAGCTGAGCTCCGCCCACAGCTCCATTCACCCCCAGAGACGCCCGGCGTCCGGGGGTGGGACAACATGGTGGCATTTATCCAATTACCGTCCAGTTTTGAGGCAATGAAAAAAACTGTTCCATTCAGTCCCATTGAAGTGCATGGACGCTGAGCGTCTACGGGCAAATGCACTGAGCAGAGATCGAATGAGAAAACAGCGCAACGGGAATGTATGAGAAGTGAACAACATCGCGTCTGTTGATTTGTGATAAAGCTGATTCTGAACGAACTCATCTTTAAGGTGAACGTGTTCTAATACATTTGTAATCAATAAAATTTCAACACAACCGTACATATTTAACCATTTGATTTTCATAATTTTAGGGGAAGCCGGGCTTCCCTTGCAGTCTGTGAGAAATCGCCACTGGTGCACAGTGAAAGTGAAACTAAAGACGCTTTACTAATTCCTCTATTGCCGCATTTCTACTATGTGGAATCAGTTCGACTCGGCTCGACTTGTCTCCTGTTGTTGTGCACCTCATTTCCTTTCCCTTCTTACCTTTGGAAACTTGTATTTGAGGAGTTACGATGTTTGTTGCCCACACTGGAACCGCAACCGGCCCGGCGTTCACTCTGCTGCTACATTCACAAGCGCCGCTGAGTAACAAATACGTGACATTCCTGTAAATGATTCACATGCTGTGGACAAATGTTTGAGGATATTGGAGTGATTCCACCCTTTTGAAGACATGGAAGCTTTGTAAGTGTTCCAAGTAAGTGGACCTGGTGTCGTCTTTTTAGACCGTTTCTGCCTCAACACCATGTTGGCCACGTTCTGACCAAAACAATGCAGCGTACGTGTGACGTCATTGCGCATGCACAACGAAGGCAGAATCGATAAGCAGAATCGTTAAGCAGGCAGGCAAACGATTCCAAGGAATCGAGCTACTGGAAACCGGTTCTCCAAAAAGAACCGGTTCTCGATTCCCATCCCTTCACACACCTGACACTTTCTCCACCTATTTCCAACCTGCTTGAACACACTTCTTCACCTCTTTTCCACACTCACTTTTGCTCTGGACTGTTGACCCTAAGTACCTCAGATCCTCCTCCTTCTTTGTCTCTACTTCCTGGAACTCCACTGGTCCACTTTGGTCCCTCTCCTTCACACAGATGGATTCTGTCTTCTACCAATGAGCTCCTCCTTTCCAGACCAAACCTCCATCTCTCTAGGTTTTCCTCCACCTGCTCCCTGCTCTCGCCACAGATCACAATGTCATCTGCAAACATCATAGTCCATGGACAATCTTGTCTAACCAGAAGGGGCTCAGAGCTGAGCCCTGATGCACTCCCACCTCCACCTTGAACTCCTCTGTCACACCTCCAGTCCACCTCACCACTGTCTTACAGCTCTGGTCCATGTCCTGGACTCCTCTCACATACGTCTACCACTCCAGACTTCCTCATACTAAACCACAGCTCCTCTCTGGACACCCTGTCATAGACTTTCACTAGATCTATGAAGACACTATGCAACTCCTTCTGACCTTCTCTGTCCTTCTCCATCAGATGCTGTCTTTCCACTGCGTGGTACCGGCTCGACTCGATTCGACTTGGCCTTTTTGTGTTTCCATTATGAAAAAGGACCTGGAATCTGGTACCCGGTACTAGTTTTTTGGTATCACCTCCATCGAGGTTCCAAGTGATACTAAACCGTGACGTATAACACTGCAGACCACTGATTGGTCAGACAGTTTTCTCTGTGACCCGCCGTTTTACAAAAAACAGATGTGGGAGTTGACGGTAAATATAGCGGTACATTAATCCACATGATAACAGCCCAAAACTACACCATGGTCGGTCGAGGAGATTCAGTCTTTGGTGGCCGATGTAAAAATTCAGACAAGACAACACACAACGAGCGAGTTTTCAGCAACTCTTTGAGCAGACGACACGGAAATAATGCGCTGCATTGTTAAGATGTCCAGGTACTGTAAAGTCAGTAGTATCCTGTAATGGAAACAGTCTGCAGGAATACCAAGTCGAGTCGAGCTGCAAGCACAGCAAGAATCCTCAATATAAACACTGTGTCTGTTGGAGTCTTTCTCTACATGAAACCATACTGCTGTTCACACATGCTTACTTCTGTCCTTAGTCTAGCTTCCACTACTCTCTCCCATAGCTTCAATGTATGACTCATCACCTTTATTCCCCTTTAGTTTCTACAACTCTATGTCTCCCTTGTTCTTAAAGATGGACACCATCACACTTCTCCATTCTTCAGGCATCCTCTCACTCTCTAAGATCTTGTTGAATAATCTGGTCCTAAACTCTATGTCCACCTCTCCTAGACACTTCCATACCTCCACATGTCCATCATCAGGACCAACTGTCTTTCCTCTCTCCATCCTCTTCAGTGCCCTCCTCACTTCAGCCGTACTAATCTCTGCTACTTCCTGGTCCAAAACTGACCTCTCTTCTACTCTTTCTTCTCTTTTATTTTCCTCATACATCAGCTCTTCAAAGTGTTCCTTCCACCTTCTCATCACACTTCTGTCATCCATCCTCACATTTCCATCTCTGTCTTTAATGACCCTCACCTGCTGCACATCCTTCCATCTCTATCTCTGCCTTTCCATCCTGTACAGATCCTTCTCTCCCTCCTTAGTGTCCGACCTCACATATAAACCATCATACACCCTGTGCTTGGCCTTTGCCACCTCTGCCATCATCTGACGCTGTGTCTCCCTGTACTCCTGTCTTCTCTCTTCAGTCTTCCCCGTCCCACTTCTTCGTTGCTAACCTCTTTCTCTGTCTGCACTCTTGCCCTTCCTCGTTCCACCACCAAGTGTCCTTATTTAGTTTCCTTCCAGATGACACACCAAGTACTCTCCTACCTGTCTCCCTGACCACGTTATCTGGAAGCACCTCCTGAACACCCAGAGCCTGTCTCAACTCCTCCCTGAAGACCACACCACATTCTTCCTTTTTCAGCTTCCACCATTTTGTCTTCTGCTCTGCCTTCGTCCTCTTCATCTTCCTCACCACCAGAGCAGTGGCAGCTGCTCTTCTTTCAGACAGGGGAAGCTCATTGTCAGCTTACATAAAAAAAAAAAAGTCAAGTTATTTAAACATAAATTCGTCCCTCCACTCCTTTTTAAGAAAATGGTCAGTGACCTTATCGTACCAACTAAACAAGAGAACATTGAAATTATGTTAAATTGAAATAAGGAAGTACATTGAGTGTGTTTTATTTACAGTGAAAGAACTGAACAAGTAATTTCGTAGTGGTTTCTCTCTTGATTTCACAGCAGAATGTGCGACGGTATTAAACTGAACTGTGTCAGTGAAGGAGTAGATCTGAAGATAGCTGTTAATCAAACGGGATTCAGCCTTTGGACTGATCCTCCAATCAGCACGTGGAAGCCTGGCGTCCAGCCCAGTCGAGCTCCGCCCACAGCTCCATTCACCCCCAGAGACGCTGAGCGTCCAGGGGCGGGACAACATTTTGGTATTTATCCAATTACCGTCCAGTTTTGAGGCAATGAAAAAAACAATTCCACTCAGTCCCACTGAAGTGTATGGACGCTGAGCGTCTACGGGCAAATGCACTGAGCAGAGATTGAATGAGAAAACAGTGCAACGGGAATGTATGAAAAGTGAACAACATCGAGTCTGTTGATTTGTGATAAAGCTGATTCTGAACGAACTTGTCTGTGAGATGAACGTGTTCTAACACATTTGTAGTCAATGAAATGTCAACACAACCGAACAGATTTAACCATTTAATTTTCGTAATTTTAGGGGAAGCCGAGCTTCCCTTGCAGTCTGTGAGAAATCACCACTGCACCAGAGTCATCCTCCACACCTCCATCCTGTGCCTTCTGGACACACTCTCACCTGCCACCACTTTGCAGTCACTGATCTCCTTCAGGTCACATGGTCTACACCAGATGTGGTCCACCTGTGTGCTCCTATCTCCACTCTTATAGGTCACCCGATGTTCCTGCTTCTTCTGGAAGAAAGTGTTCACTTCAGCCATTTCTATCCTTTCTGCAAAGTCGACTACCATCTGTTCTTCTGCGTTCCTGTCCTGGATACCAAACCTGCACATCACCTCCTCAACACCTGTTTTCTGCCCAAACATGTCCACTGAAGTCTGCACCAGTCACCACTCTCTCAGTTCTGGGAATGCTCTGCATCACTTCATCGAACTCACTCCAAAAGTTCTCCTTCTCTTCTACTTCACATCCTACCTGTGGGGCGTAACCACTAACAACACTGAACATCACACCTTTGATTTTGAGCTTCTGACTCATCACTCTGTCTGACACTCTTTTCACATCTAGAATGTTCCTCACAAACTCCTCCTTCAAGATCACTCCTACTGTATTTCTCTTTCCATCTACAACATGGTAGAACAACTTGAACCCTGCTCCTAATGCTGTGTTTCCACTGCGTGGTACCAGCTTGAATCAACTTAGCTCGGCTCAGCCTTATTGCGTTTCCATTACGAAAAAGGACCTGGGATCTGGTACCCAGCACTAGTTTTTTGGTATCACCTCCGCCGAGGTTCCAAACGATACTAAACCATGACGTGTAAACACTGCAGACCACTGGTTGGTCAGACAGTTTTCTCTGTGACCCGCCATTTTACAAAAAACAGATGCAGAAGTGGACAGTAAATATAATGATACATTAATCCACATAACAGCCCAAAACTACACCATGGCCGGTCGAGGAGGTTCAGTCTTTGGTGGTCAATGTAAAAATTCAGACGAGACAACACACAACGAGTGAGTTTTCAGTAACTCTCTGAGCAGACAATACGGAAATAACATGCCGCATTGCTATGACGTCTAGGTACTGTAAAGTCAGTCGTATCCTGTAATGGAAACAGTCTGCAGGAATACTGAGTCGAGCCAAGTCAAATCGAGCTGGTTCCACGTAGTGGAAACATGGCAAATGATTATACTGGCTTGTGCCACCCTTGAGGCTGCAGTAATTCAGCAGAACTTACAACTGTATATTTATGTATTAAAGTGGTGCATATTTTTCATATAATACAGTATTATGGTTCTTCAAATATAGTTTATAATAAAATGAAATGAAATGAAATGAAATTCAATTCAGTTCAGTTCAATTTGTCAATCCTGGCTCAGATAGCTTGACACAAACAAGCGTGGGACAGGAAGGTTACCAGTATAAAGTGATTTATTTACATAAGAGTGCTCTAACGATGTAAAAACACAGGAGTAAATGTGGAAAAGTAACTAAGGGGTGAACAAACAAATGGAGATGAAGGCAGGGTGGCCAAACCACAGCAGCATCAGGGAGCAAACAGAGAAGCAGAGAGAGCCCGTGGACGCTGGGAGCCCGTCTTCAAACGTTCTAGGACCACGCCCCCTCCAGGGAGTGCATGCACCTGGGAACCACCTGACTGAGCACCTGAGAGGAGGAGGAGAAAGAGAGAGAGAGGCGGAAAGAGGAGGAGAACAGCAGAGACAGGAGGCACAAATCAACTCCTACAGACACAAACATGTTCGGGGGTTGTCACAAATTCAATTAAATTCAACCTGATATTCTGTTCATCCTGTCTAAAACTAGATCGTATCACTGCACTGCCGGTGCACTTTCAGATTTTTGCCTTTTTTTTTTTCCCAGTGATGAACAGTTAATATTCCTCCTTCTGCTGCTCACTGGCAACAGGAACCATCTCATACATTAGATCATTTTCTCATTCTACATCTGAACATGTACCTGATGTTTATTGTGGATCTGGTCTGGTCTTGGTCTTCTTCATGACCTTGGTTTAGTTGATATTGACTCAACGCATTTTGGAATGATTACTTGTAAATACCAATTTAAGACAGGAAACTTGAGAGATAAAAAAAATTCTGTCATGTTAAAAATAGTTTAATGTATTTTGTGGTGTTTTACACAGTGTTATAGGTAGGTTTATTGAACATATATTAGTAAAGGACACATTCATTCATTCATTTTCTGAAGTGCTTCATTGTCCACAGCAGGGTCAGTGACCCTTTCATGCATGAATTATGAGAACCTTAGACAATATATTTTTTTTCTTGAGTGTTTTTATTCCTCTTTAGGCATGAAAAAATAATGCAATAGAATTTTTTATGAACCTATTTTTCATGGAGTTAAAAAAATGTCCGCTCAGCTAGACAATTTTTAACTCCATGAAAATGTGCATAATTAGTGTAAAACACAGTTTGTCATCTTTTCACGGTCATCAGATATGACCCATTTGGATGTTCAAAGGCTCCGTAGTTACCGTGGAAACACCATCATCTTCTACAACATTGATTCACCAGTAAAACCCATGTAAATTGATCAATGACAGTCGGTGGACACACTTGATTGATAGCTTTGCTGAAAAAGTCACTTTTTTTCTTTGTTCCCTGTTTCTGATTGAATAACCTTTGAATTTACTCTGAGTTTTAATGAACATCAACATGACTGACTGATTAAATATAGGAAAATACCTACTTTACGCTGAAAAAACACTAAATACAGAGGATAATATAATAATAAATGGTGATAAATACTTAAGAAAGGTTAAATAGAGAGAAAAAATAATTTGGGAACTGCCATCAAAAATGCGCTGGGTCTTTATGGGTTAAATATTCATAGCATTTTATTATTTTCTTGCCTTTATATTCACTCATGCAGATATTATGCAGGTACTGTTATTATAGAAGTTCAGGTTAAATTACATTGTAGAATAGCTGTCCACTGTAGCGACCACTACGCATCAAAGGGTTAAACTCATGTTAGTTCAGGGGCCACATACAACAATTTAACCCTGTCATGCATAAGTCACTACAGTGGACAGTTCTTCTCCAGCTGTTCTCTTGTATATTAATGGATTTAGTTGTTTTAGTTTCCGATCAGCCAACACAGAGGACACTTACGCATCATCTCTTATCCTGACATTCAGACCATTACTGTAACTTTACTGTTCTTGATGAACTTGATCTGCACTAACATGTTTGAGTGTAAATCACTTGTTATTCATTAGACAAGAAGGGTTTTTCTTTTGCACATTATCTCGATGAAGTGAGGAATTAATAGCATTAGAATATGTTAAAATGTGAGAAGACATCAGATTAGCAGAATTAAACATGTTTTTATTTCATTGTTTTCATATCCCTCTCTGATATTGGGTTTTAAACACGTTTCTGTGCTTCAAAAAATAAATGCATGGATATTTTTGCAACTCCACAGAAAAAAAAACTGCATTGCATTGTTTATTTCATGCCTAAGGAGGAATAAAAACACTGAAGAAAAAAATCTTGACTAAGGTTTTCACAATTAATACATGAAAGGGTTAATGTCAGAAGGGACTAATAAAATTATAACACTAGAAAAGCACTCAGAGAGCACAGACCTCCGCCAAGGCAGATCAGTGCCCCCCCCCCCCCAATCACCGCCAAAATTTAATCATTTGTTCCTTGTGCCAGTATCAACATTTTCTGAAATTTTCATCCAAATCCGTCCATAACTTTTTGAGTTATCTTGCACACAGACAGACGCCGGCAAAAACATAACCTCCTTGGCGGAGGTAATAATAACCTGTAAATAATAACTACACATTTTTCTCTTCATTTTAGTGCAAAAAAAGTAGATGTGTTGTTTTAACAATATCATGCCAGTTCCTTAATTACACATGTACATTACAACTTACAGATCACAGTGGCTCTGTAAAGGCACCACACATTCAGTACCAGACAGAATATTGTCAAAATTCCATTTATTTTTCTTAAAGTTGCTCTCAGGTTATTCATGGTTGTTTAGCTTATTCACATTTTTTGTGAAAAGATAGTTTGTTAATGTAAACATTTTCATCATGTAATTTAAATTTTTTCCACCAAATCAAAGAGAAACAATTGGAGTTGTCATCATTTATAAGTTATGATGCTATTATTTTAAAGGTCCGATCCACTTAAGTTCTAACTGGGCTTATGTGGCTACTGATGAAATTTTAGTGTATTTTTTGCACCTTGAAAATTCATCCTGTGGGCCAGATTGGACCCTTTGGCGGGTCTGTTTTGGTCTGCGGGCCACATGGATACTGGAGCCTGGGCTGAAATGACCACATGTTTGTTTTTGGCTCCTTATACCTGAAAAATACATCAAAATGAAAATCATATAAAAATCCAAATCCATCTTTTGTAATCTGTCTCAAGACATTTAACCCTTAAAGACCCACAACTGTCACAACTTCCAAATGATTTTTTTTTTCTTTTCCAAGTGATTTATCACCATTTATCATATTATCTTGTGCATTTTGCATTTTTCAGTGAAAATCAGGTATTTTTTATTGAGCGTGTAGACGTTCATAAAAGCTCAGAGTAAATTCAAAGGTTATTTGATCAAATAATCTCTCATTAACTGAACATAAACCCAGTGTATCCATCCACTGTCATTGAGCCAACTCTATGGGTTTTATCAGTGTTGTAGAAGATGACAGTGTTTCCATGGTAACTACGGAGCCTCTGAACATCCAAATGGGTCATATCTGATGACCATGAAAAGTAGACAAACTGCATTTTACATCAACTATTTACATGTATTTATAGGATTAGTGGATCAGCAGGTATTAAACAGTTTAGATCAGTAGATGGTCAGCCCTGAATGTTTGGTTCTTTATGGGTTAATGGACATACCGTGCAGTATAAATTGGACAATAAAACTCAACGAATTCCTTTTTAATTTTAGAGAAGTGTTAAGGATGTTTTACAAAGTTTTCAGTCTACAAAAACCTGACATAAAAATGTGAGTAATGTGTGGTGTGTTGCTTTTGTCTCACTGTAAGGAGTGTAATAAATGATGTTAGAAGAATAAACAGCCTGCTTTAGGTAAACAGGGTCTCCTCAGTGTCATCAGCACTGGTGATGAGCTTTTGTTTGGATAACCACGAGTCATCATCAATCTGTGATCTGTGCTCTTCAAAACAAGTCCACACACACACACACACACATACACACACACATACACACACACACACACACACACACACACACATACACATACACACACACATACACACACACACACAGTGGATGCAGCCTGCAGCCTTGCGTGCCTGGTTCCTAGGTTGGGGAGTTCACAGTGGTGAGCGTCCACAGACAGCTCTGATCATTAGGTCATTGTGGACCACAGAGCTGTTGCGTGAGTGAAGGTGTGTGTGTTTGTGTGTGTTATTTAGAGAAGCTCCATTAACAAATAACATCCTGGCACTGGGTCAAACTAAAACTTTCACATCGGTCTGGTGTCTGGTCCAGAGGCGATTTCTCACAGACTGCAAGGGAAGTTCAGCTTTCCCTAAAATTATGAAAATTAAATGGTTAAATATGTTCGGTTGTGTTGATATTTCATTGACTACAAATGTGTTAGAACACATTCATCTCACAGACGAGTTTGTTCAGAATCAGCTTTATCACAAATCATCAGACTCGATGTTGTTCACTTCTCATCCATTCCCGTTGCGCTGTTTTCTCATTCGATCTCTGCTCAGTGCATTTGCCCGTAGACACTCAGCGTCCATGCACTTCAATGGGACTGAGTGGAACAGTTTTTTTTATTGCCTCAAAACTGGATGGTAATTGGATAAATGCCACGATGTTGTCCCGCCCCCGGACGCTCGGCATCTCTGGGGGTGAATGTGGGCGGAGCTCAGCTGGGCTGGACGCTGGGCTTCCATGTGCTGATTGGAGGATCAGTCGAAAGGTTGAATCTCGCTTGATTGACAGATATTTTCAGATCTACTCCTTCACTGACACAGTTCAGTTTAATACTGTCACGCATTCTGCTGTGAAATTGAGAGAGAAACCACTACGAAATTACTTGTTCATTTCTTGCACTGTAAATAAAACACGCTCATTGTACTTCCTTGTTTCAATTTAACATAATTTCAACGTTTTCTTGTTTAGTTGGTACGATAAGGTCACTGACCATTTTCTTAAAAAGGAACGGAGGGACGAATTTATGTTTAATAACTTGACTTTTTTTTTTTTTTTTATGTAAGTCGACAATGAGCTTCCCCTCTCTGAAAGACGAGCAGCCGCCACAGGTCTGGTCCAGCACGCTGGGTCAAAGCAGGAGCTTCACACAGGGCCGTCTTAACAGCATTATGGGCCCCCGGGCAAAGCAGTGTATGGGGCCCCTCCCACAACAACTCACAGGAATTATTACTGACTTCAGGATGTCATTTTCCATGCATGTAAGTGAAAGCACATTCATGCTGCCCCATTGTGCTACCAAGCAGATTTTTTTTTTTTTTTTTAGAAGTTTCAGTCTTGACAAAGAATGTTCTCTTGTTCAGTTGGTCACCATCATGCACATGAACACTCTGAGTAACATTTCAATATTCAAGAATACAAATCTCAAAATGTTGGAAATTATTTTTCTCTAAAAATTCTAGTACAAAAAAAAAAAAATTAAATAATCTGTGATTGAAATGATTGAAAAATCTTAGTACAAAAATAAAATCTGCAAAATGATTTTAAAAATTTCACTACAAAATAGTGAAATCTACTACAAAATAAAACAAATCTATAAAAAAAACGGAAAAATTCAAGTACAAAATAAAAAATAAAAAAATCAGGCCCATGTGTTAAGATGGCCCCGGCTCCACACTGGTTTTGTCCAAACTCAGAGCACGAGACCGGGGGGCATCACAGGGAAATAAATCACACAAAGCATCACTCATGACAGATTATAACACATATTGTTACCATGGCAACTCCTTTGTGTTGTAACTGCGCCATCTGTTTTGATGAAAGAAAACAAAGACGGCAGAAAAGTTAGCACTTATTGCATCTGGGAGCCATACTTCCATTCATCACTATCAAACTCCAATGCATGATTGGATTAATTGTGTCGCAGATCGTTTTTTTACCGTTGGTTCTTTTCAGCCGCTGGAGAGTTTTTTTATTGTCTCTTCCAGCTGCTTAGGCCAATTATTACTTTAGCCATAAAACAATAAAACATAATGACACTCTTAGTAACTGAAAACACTATAAAAACAGTGCTGTATGCTGTAATAATGGAATAATGAGCAGGTGCTACACTGTATGTTGCACATTTCAGATGTGGCAAATCCTGTTTGGTGTCCAAAACCTACAAAATGTGCACATATGCAATCGATGTGCAATGTGTGGTAAATATAACATGTTATATACTGTGTGATGCATGTCGAGTTAATACATAGTAGGGTCAGTTCACCTTGTAAACGACTAACACTTGACCATATACATGTATATATACAGATGGTGACAAATTAGAAGATAAAGCCAACATGACGTGTTAATAAAGTGTTGGCAGCATTTGACTCCAAAATAAATTTAATAAGATTTAATATTATTCTCCAAAGTATACCAAACTAAAAAGAAGAAGAACATGTTCCCTCATGTGGTGTTCAGATGATGGGGCTGCAGAGAGGTGTTAAGGAATACTTGATTATTTTACTAGAATAAAAATGACGCTGACGCTGTAGTGAAACCACTTAAGTGCAAGTAAAGTCATGTAAAAATGCACTTAAATACTAAAGTATTAACCCTTAAAGGTTCAATATGAGACACTCCTGTGTTCTTACATGAGGTTTGTGTTGGAGTGTGTTTGCTGTGAGTTGACTCCATTTTAACCTTAACTTTAACTAGTGTTTCTGGAGTCACAGGTGACCATATTTGGACAAGACGGTGGAGCCGAGAAGAGTGAGTAAACTAATGCTAATGCTACATTTAATACTACAGAAAATTTACTGAAAACATCAACCAATAATGTCTCCAAGTATTTTCAGCTACTTGGAAGATACGCTGCTCTACAATCTCTTAGAAAATTTCTGCTTCAGACATTAAATGTGTTTAATCTTACATACTTTAATAAGATGAATCAGAAAACAAATGACCACAGTGCTGGTTAACTCATGTTTTCTATATATGATGGTGTTTTATTCCACATGTATGTTGGTTTATGTACATTTATACAAAGAATTTATTACTGTTCCGTGAGAAAGAACCTGTTTGAAGTAGATCTGGTACATCTGAGACAAACATTCCTTTGTATAAAACCCATTCTCTCATGAATTCTCAGAATTTCACATTTTGACCCAAGACTGTATCTTAGAAACTACAACCAACTAGCACTTTGGACTGAATTTTTCTGACTCAAAGTAAAGTTTTTCTGGTAAAGTTGAACTATTTTTATTCTGGAAGCATTTTACTTGTAGACCAGTGATATTAACAGTTTTGCTTATTAATTGTATCGCACAAATTCATTAATTAGCAGGTTTGCTAACAGGCCAATACCAAATTGTTGTTAGCCAGTTTGGCTAGGACATGCTAATATGCTAATTAGCTGAGAACCAGTTAACTGTTTGGAATAAAAACGGCTGAAACGCAGAAACGGCTGGAGGAATATGCATAGAGGGAAGAGAGCTCCTGCCGTTTCCACAGTGTGTCTGTAGCAGCTGCTGCTGTCAGGTGGCTGCGCGAGCCTTCGTTTCCCACAATGCGCGTCGCGACAAAATTGCTCAGATGCCCGAGTTCCCTCCCGGCTCTGTTTGTAAACACATGGTTTGTTTATGGTGGATGGCACTAAGAAACTGTTCACTGTGGTGCAAAAGAGTCAGGTGAGTAATGACAGAAAGACTTACAGATTCATGATGCTGAGGATATGACTGGGGTTGGACAGATTTGGTGAAAAGTTGGTCACAAAAGTCTCCTGAACCTTTAACCAATCAAATCAGTGAAGGTACCAAGTACTTGCCAATTAGAGGCTAGGAGAAAAAACGGGTAATTTGGCTCAAACACTGCTGAATGGTGCACATTAGGGGGAATTCAGAAGTGGGTATGCCCAATGCTGACTGCAAAATCAGTAGGTGTACTCTGTATACAGCAGTATACCCTGGACTACACCACTGTATATGTTCAATAAGAACAGGAGTCAAAGGATGAAGTGTGAGAGCTTCACAAACCACAGCTGTCAGTTGTACTTGACTTCATTCCAACATCTTCAGGTGTTCCACTGGGTGGAGGTCAGGTGAATGAGTGCATATGACTTACACCAATGTGACTTCTGATCAATCAGATTTTATTAGGTTTCTGGGTTTTAATTCATGTGATCTGTTCAGAACTTTCATTCATTCATTGTCGTTTTTTTTGTTTTGTTCTATTTTGCTGTATGAGCCTCTTTGTAAAATATGTAAAAAGATACAAACATGTGACTTTCCTGAGCCTTACCACTGATGCTTCTAGACTTATCAACTTTTCAGCAACCCCGCCCCCCCCCCCCCCAAAGCACCTAGCAACAAATTTAGCTACTTTTAAAATTTGTTTAGAAACTTTTAGTAACTTTTAAAAGTGACTCAAACCCATGTTCCTGTAAATGACACCAGATGATTTCCTGTGTCCCAGTCATATAAACCCACGGTCTGTCTGTCGATGGAATATTATTGGTATATTTAGTGATTTTTCAGACCCCTCTGGAGACTCTTTATCCAAAAAGACACTAGTGACAAATCCAGTTATTGGAGACTGACGTGAAAACACATATGGTTGTTAGTCTAAAACAAATCACTGAAAATAAATTAGTCCCATTGATGTTGACAGTTTTCTCTATTGTCTCTTTTTGGTCCATTTCCATTGTTCATGTCGACTGAAAATTACAAATGTTCTGGTTGTAAATGTTCCTGTTTTACTGTGACTTGTTGTCGTCTCCTAAGTGGACTGTAAGGTTAAAAACCAAACTGAAGAAACTGAAGAGAAAAACTAAACCAACAAACCAATAAATCAATAACTAACCTCAGTAACTGGTCCAGAGTGTCTCTTTTGGGTCACTTTAGCCGGTCCCCAAGCCCAGATAAAGGAGGACGGTTGGAACTGGGACATTAAATAAAAACTAGAACTGACAGAGTATAGTTCATTTGGAGTTCTAAACATATGTAGGCTGTTTTTATTCTCACTTTTTGTCTCTAACAGTGTTATTCCTCTGTCCTACATCATTCATTACAATTACATGAACATTTATAATTATGCAAATTAGGTGATGATGTAATTTAGTTACTTCTACTGACTTTTCGGACAGAAAATAGATACTTTAATACTGAAGTTGGAGACACTGATCCTTATAGACGGAGGTGTCCTGTAGGAGTTTGACCTTCTTCACCCATATTCTCCATCATGTGTTACCTTTTATATGTTTGTGTATGAACAGTGTTGGAAAAAGTGACAAACCTGAAGAGAAACATGTTTTCATTTTTGGCTTAAGCCACAGGACATGTTGACAACAGTTTTTTGGGACTTTTGTCCCAGTAAAAACTGCTCCTAACTGTTGATTATCCAGAGCAACATAAACATTAATCAGAATTTAACAAGACGTGTGCATAGTTTAAAGTCGACTTATGTCATGTTACCACGGATCTCTTAATACGATTATGTGTATGTCTGTCATGCATTAGGCCTGTGGATGCAACCGCTACTCGCTGATGGAGGGGTTGCATTGCTGTGATGATGGTTTTGAACAATGCCACTGCACAGCCGCTCTATTTTCACATACATTATTGTGCTTATAGGCCAAGACTGGCGGAATGCTTTCAACTTTTATGGTCCAAAGTTGTGCCAAGAGCATTTTCCCCCGCTGCTCTGTCTCTGAGGGGGTTTCAAAGGGGAAACGCAACACATGCTGTCATTCATGTTCAGATGGACCATTACGCTCATATCAGATGGGTGCTTTTGATGTGCCGAGTGACAGAACAAAATAAATAGCAAGCGCAAGGCTGCGAAAGATTTGCAATGCAGTGCGTTAATTAACGAAGGGCTATACCAATTAGGCATCCATGATTGGTGTGTGAATGTCAGTGTAGTCACGCAGTCCAGGACTCCACTGTTTACTGAACACAAAGACCATAAACAAGAGCTGGCAACAAGTGCACTGGCAAATGTGAAGAGCTGCACATTTGAAGGAATTTATGGCTTTTACGTAGAATCTAAACTTTATCTCATCAGGAGACACAACATGGACCATATTTGTCCATTTTACTGGCTGGTTGAAGAGCTTTGTTTTAAGGGAAAAAAAAAAAAAAAGTTCTTTTTGGAAATCGATTTATGTTCCCTATAAACTGCACCCACATTAAAGGTGCAGATACTCTCCTACACTCAAACTATTCACCATTTGGGCGTTTAATTGCAAAAACACAGATGATCTAAAACAATGAAAAGAGTTTTTATGTAGCGCATGGGTGTTCAATTAGTTCATTTAAACATTCTTCTATCAACAGAATATGTATCGGAAACTATTTTGATCTTTATTAAGTCAGTCAGCACTTTTTTCACAACCTTAGACCACTTAGAAATCTAAGTCCAATGTGCCACTTCTGTGGATTTGCTGCTAATGTTTGTCTTCAGATGCTCAGTGTGAGGTTCAGTGGGATACTTTCACTTATATCTAGGAGTGAAATGAAAGATTCCAACCAGATGAAGTGTCGTCTCACGGCTGTAAAAATGTGGAAGCCCCTTTTAAAACCTGTGTTTGTTTTGTCCATTCTGGGTTTTTTAGTTCAAAGGACGCGAACTCTGGTCCACAATCAGACATAGTAGGAACCTGTTATGCACCTTAACACCGAACACCACCCGTCATGAAATAGAACCAAGAGGAGGAAGTTCTGATCAAATGCAGTGTTTCCTGTGGAATTGATCACTTGTTGTGGTGGTGGGGGTCCATTGGTTTCTTAATTCAAGATTTTTTGCTTAATTCAAACAAAAAATCTGCCAATGGAACAGAAAATTATTCTTGGTAAGATTTCTTTCAATAACATTTTCAAGATCTGTTGTCTAAAATAAGTTCTTATATCTCACTGAAAAGTTAATCTTTAGGTGATTATGTTTGATTTAAAGTGTGAAGAGATATTTTGACTAGAAATGAGAAAAATACACTTTGTGATATTTAGATTTTTGCAGTGTATGCCTTTTATCTTGTATTTCTTTTCCTGAATCTTACACATGGGACCCTTTAATTCCACTAAATTAGAAATATTAATATTAATTAATATTTAACGTTAATTGAACATGGAAACACCGACATCTTCTACAACATTGATTCACCAGTAAAACCCATGGAGTTGGATCGATGACAGTGGATGAACACACTGGGTTTATATTCAGTTAATGAGATTGGACTGAAAATCAGTTCAGTTTTCTCTGTTTCTGATATAATAACTCTTAACTTTACTCTGAGCTTTAATGACCATCTACATGATCAATGAATGAAATATAGGAAAATACCTGATTTTCACTGAAAAATGCATAATGCAGAGGATAATATAATACATGGTGATAAAAATCACCTAAGAAAGGTTAAATAACTTTATTTTTGCAATGGCCACAAAAGTAGCACTGGGTCTTTATGGGTTAAATACACCTTTATCTTAGATTGTGGGACATTTTCAGTCAGGCTAAGCAATCCATTGAGACCAAGAAAATATTATTAGTTGTGGTGCTAACATTATGAGGAACACACTTAACAGACACTGTAATGTCTCTGCCCAGATGTTGCAATAAAAGCTGTTGTAAAAAAAAAAAAAAAAAAAAAAATCCAGTTGTGCGGCTCTCCAAACACTGAAACAATTCAGGTAACAGGATGTAAACAAACACTAACATTGGAAAAAATGTCACTGCTTTTGGCCTTCTGCTATATTTCTGCCTGTGTTTAAACATGTTCTAATTGTAAGAATATGTTGCCCTTTGTTTTGCTGTTGCTCAACTCCACACACAGAACAAACACTTAGTTAATAGAGCAGTTAGGTAGTCAGTAATGAGGTGAGTGTTTGAAGAAGAGAAGTGATAATGAGCCCATGGTTTACATACACAGAATTATGCATTTATTGACAGTGAATTGTACAGGCCCACGGCGGGACAAACAGAGGCTGATCCAGCCAACAGATGGGTGTCTTCAGTTTACTTAGCGGACCTCCTGGTCCTCTTGTCCCAGGAGAAGTTAGCGCCATAGGACTTGACTCGAGGCTTTGAGGTCCTCTTCTCTGTTATTTCATAGCTCCAACCTGAAAGAAAAACAACATCAGAGTAAGTGATGGGGAGAGAGAGGACGTCATGTATATTCATTTTGGACGCGGGCCAACCACACTGAGGTGTAGACATCAACAGGCTGTGTGTAGTCAGATCTGCACTAATCGCTTTCGTGGTGCAATAAACAGAGTAAGCCAGTTTCCTCTGCTTAGTTTCAACAAACTTTCCCAGATGGTTCAGTTCTCCTGAGTCTGACTGAACTTTCTGTTAAACGTCTCTAGACAGAAAAACACGTTAAACACATTGAACTCAGGCTAAACATGGAGCTGTTTTGCATTGTCTAAAGATCCGGCAATTTGCATCCCAAGTATTCTGTTAATGTTTTATTACATGATTGGTGGTCAGATGCCTTTGTGAGTAAAGGTATTTTAATAGGTGTTGTTTTACTACTCTATCACCTGCTAAACCCAGTTTGATACTGTGAACACAAGAATTCCATGAAGGGTCTGTATGACATGAAGTCTGTCATACCTCTCATATATTGGACAGACGTTAACTCTAAACCATTAGTCATTTCTGATTTTTCTGTTATTTTGTGTCATGTGGTATGACCATCCAGTCATGAAGACAGGCAAAAAATTCTCAGAAATCACTGTGAATGTGTGTAGATGTATTTTCTGCCAAATTTGGCCTGATTTATTGATATCTGATAAAGTGTCAAAGCATTTGTATTTATATTTATTTGGCCAATCTTAATATAATGAAGCCACGTTTATGAAATATCATGTGGTGTAACCAGTAATAACTGTATTAAACTGTAAATAAAATATCTCATTTCTGTATCTAAAATATTGATTACTGATAATAAGAGGTATTTAATAAACCATTTTATGTCTGTTAGTTTTCTGTGTGAGTGTTACAGGAATATTAGTTTATTAAACACATTTACAAGGTGAATGTGAGATGATTATTTACAAAAACTTTAAACAAAAAAGGCACTGATTTGGTCAAAACAACAAATGTCCAGCATGTTGAGGAAATTAACAGATTCAAAAATAAATCATAGTCACGCCACATTATATTTTACAGCCACAGCTGATTTATCTAGTTACAAGAATTTATGTGAATACGACATTTTCAATGATTGATATTTTTTTACTGACCTGTTGGAACTCGTGCTTCGTCTCTGACCCATTGACACAGTTTTAAGGGCGTCTATTCATGCTTCATCATTTACTCACATTAAATCTTATCTTGTTCATGTTGATGTCACTAAAGTATGAGAATTACACTCAAACAAGTACTACTACGTCTACTACTACTGCCACTACTGCAACCAGGGGCTGCACGTTATTGTAAAATGGTGAAAATATGTTTTGGACATGTTCCACTCTGAGCACATTCTGGTTTGCAATATTTAACTCTGAGTGGGGTTTTTAATATAGTTGTTGATCCACGTCCTTTGATAGTTTTACCTGGTGTAAGACCTGGGGACGGGGACAGGACATGAAATATATACAATGTAGGGACGTGACGATATGAAAATATTGGGACCAAAATTATCACCGTTATCATTATTATTGCGGTATTGTTGAAATTGTGCTCAAAATGTTCAAAAAGTACTTATACACACACTAAAAATTAATTTATCCAAGTTTTATTTTGAAAAAAACATAACCCCCCCCCCCCCAAAAAAAAATAATTTTCACAATGCACTTTCTCTTGGCAGAAACATTCAAATATTAACCCTTAGTGGTCTGAGCCTATTTTGTCCGTTTTTCAGTCCTTTGGATTTAAACAAATGTTTACTATACCCATGTTTGGTATCTTTTTCTTTCAGCACTTCGTCTATCTCATCTGCCTATTGTTTATTCACTTTAACCTACTATAAAAACACAAAAGGCCAAAAAACACAAAAAAAATATAAAATCCGATTTGACAAATGTATATAATTTATTGCATAAATAACACAAAGATGCTTAATGAACCTTTTCAAAGACTTTAAAAGTGAATATTGGTTCCAAATATTAGGTATATAAAATTAAAACTGTAATAAACTAAAACTATACTCAAATATTTGACATAAAAGCAGATCTTTACATAGGCGTTTTTTCCCCTAAAAGTGTGGTAATCAAACACGGTTATCATGATAATTACAATTTAAACGATAATACAAACTATTGGCAATTTTACCGCGGTTTATTGTTATACCGATAATCGTTACATCCCTAATACAATGTTGTGGCCTTTACTACTTTACTTGCCCGCCACCAAATACTATTAAATTGGACGAGCTCTAAACCCCCATCCCATGTCAGGTGGATCAGGGACATTATGTTTCACCTGAAGTTGGAGAAAATGAAATTCACTGAGAGGAAATAAGGACAAATTTAACAAGGTGTAGATGCCTTTTCTGACTTATTTTGACAGCATTACTGATGTGACAAACCGGGACTAGTAGAGTATATTTAGTATATTTCGGTGAAGCCTGGTAACTTAAACCAATGCTGTGGTTATTTATTTTATTTACTTTTTTTTCCTATTACTGTCATTCTATTTAGATATTGTACCTTATCTATTCCTTCTTTATCACAATATTTTCTCTTTTGTATTTTCTTTTCCTTTAGAGGTTCTGGGATCATTGGGTATGGGGAGGGCAAAGGGGGGAATGGGGGGATTTATTGTGTACATTTACTGAATTTGTGATTTATATGTGTTTAACTTAAAAAATGGCAAAAACAGATTTAAAAAAAAAAAATAATAAAACTTTTTTTTTTTTTAAAGGTGAAAGTTCAGGAACTTTCTCCAGATGATTTTAACATATCAATTTAGACAGAATTAATCCATGTAGAAATGGGTTGACAGCGTTTGCAAAATCCAGTTTTTGGGCCAAAAGAAAAAAAAAGTAGAACTACAAAAAAATATCTGAAAACGTTCGATGCAGGAACCGCAGTCTATTGAGCCTAAATGAGTCAATTAGTATCAACAGTGTTGTGCAGCAGTGCCGTGGCAGAAACTAATCTGTCAGTGTGCTTTTAAATTCTGTTTTCCTAAGACAATTTACACACTTTGGATTTTCAATCCCTAACTATCCTTAGAAAACGCCCAGACTAGGTAACACCCCATAAGGTCCAGGATAACGTACATTTTACTTGAGTCGATTTGTCTTTTTTTTTTTTTTTTTGCAATCGCAATGTCAGCAAATGTATAAGTACAAAAGACTGAACGAGTGTGTCTGAGAACGGAGATGTACTATGTCGAACACCAGCCTTTGTTCCGTGGCTCCGGAGCCAAACCCTGGAGTGTGACTGGGGTGAATTTGAAACTGCAAGGAAACTAAAAATAATGATAATAATCGCTGAAAAATGAGTTTCTTTTTTTTACTGTGAAGGTCTTTAGAGGGAAACCAGGTTATTTGATTGACTTACCAGGATAAAGTACCTGTTTTTGGTCAACATCATTCTGTCTGCATCCAGAATTATTTAAGCCCATGATGATAATTTTTTTTCTCACCTAAATCTCCTCCTGTGATTTACTCATTTGAGTTCATTGGCCTTTGTGGAAATGACATATTATGACAAAGTTACGATGACTACTGTGCATACGCATACTGTGATGACGGCATTGAAATGATAGCTTGTGCAGCCCTTCATAGCTCTAAACCAGGGGTGTCAAAACTGGCTCACCAAAGGATCTACTAAGGATGAATTTGCAAAGTGTAAAAATTACACTTAAGATATTAACAGTGAAGGATGTGGAACTCGTTTTAGTTCAGGTTCCACATACAGACTAATTGCGATCAAGTAAAATAACAGCATAATAACCTATAAATAATGACAGCTCCAATTTTTCTTCTTTATTTTAGTGCAAAAAAATAACATTAACAAATATGAACAACCTGAAAATTAAGTGCAATTTTAACAATCTTCTGCCTGTTACAAAATGTTTTGTGTCTATGTAGATCTGATCTGTGATGCACATGTAGAAATGATACGTTAGGCATTATATTGTTAGTATTTCACTTATTTTTCTTTAAAAATTTCCCTTTCTTCAGGTTATTCATATCTTTTTTATTTGGATAGTTTGTAAATGAAAATATTTTCATAATTCAATGGTTTTTTTGCACTAAAACAAAGATTTGGCGTTGTTATTATTTATAGGTTTTTAAGCTATTATTGTACTGGTCTGACCCACTGGAGATCACATTAGGCTGAATGTGGAACTTGAGTTTGACATTCATGGTCTAAACTTTTATAGACAAAAATGACTCTCCAACACGGGTGGGCAGTTAATTTTCTTATAGGTCCACATGAGAAACTTTGACATTTATTGAGGGCCGGATCAATACACCTGCAGCTCTGCTCAATATACATATCTATAAAAACAGTAAATGAAACAATAATAGGATGCAATGAAAGTGTGGAGTCCAGAAAACAACTATTTGATGAAAATTCACAAAAACATTTTCGAAAATGTGCAAAACCAGCTCCACATTAACTTCACATGAAAATCAATAAATGCATCCAGCAGTGTTTGTTTGCATATCTCAGTTCCTTTTGTTTTTCTTTTCCTCAGACCTCAGTAAAGAAATACTTAGAAGCCCACGTCTTGTTAAAAACTCTACATTCTGAATCAATCTTTCTTTTTTTGGCATTAGTTGACATTCTCATGGACTGAAACTGACCAACAGACCAACCAGTGCATAAGGCTTATGCTAAGTAGAGAAAGTACATGCGAAAAAAATGTTAATTTAGTAGATCTTTCAAAATAAAAGCAGTGTCGTATTGGTTGCATCTATTACAATAATATATATTTGCATTGACTTTTAATTTGCCAATGACCTCATGCGGGCCAGACAGGGTCAGCTATCAGGCCACATGTGGCCCACAGGCCATACAATACCCAGGTCTGTTCTGCTAGGTAACTTTGACAACCACATAAAGAATGCATAATGTGTGAAAACATTAAACATTTGTTTTGTTTAACCCTTTCATGCATAGTGGTCACTATAGTGGACAGTTCTTCTCCAGCTGTTCTCTTGTATATTCATGGGTTTTGTTGTTTCAGTTCCATATCAGCCAACACAGTGGATGCTTATGCACCATCCCACACACTGCAATTCATACCATTACTGTAACTTTTCTGTTCTTGATAAACCTGATCTGCACTAACATGTTTGAGAGTAAATCAATTACAAATTGTTATTAGACTGTAATTAACAAATTAACAAAAAGTTGTTTTTTTTGCATATTATCTCCATGAAGTGAGTAATAACTAGTATTAGAGTATGTTCAAATGTGAGAAAACATCAGATTAGCAGCATTAAAAATGTTTTTATTTCAGAGTTTTCACATAGTATATCACTTTCTGATGATGGGTTTCAAATATATGTTTCTTTGCTTCAAAAATTAAACATATGATGTCCATCTGTTTGTTTGTTTTTTTTTCAGATGCTTAAAGAGGAATAAAATCACTCAAGAAAAAAATATTGACTAAGGTTCTCATAATTCATGCATGAAAGGGTTAATGTACCAATCTAAGGGTTGGTGCTCTATCACAACTTAAAATAATTGAGACATTTTTTATTTTTTATTTTTTTTACCATTTTTCTCAGCAAAAGCAACAGCATCTTCTTTGGAGGAGAAAGTGAGCACCATGTTGGATAAGGGGTCTGCACTGAAAGGCAAAAGAGCACAAAAACTGTCAAAAATAGATCCAAATATCAGCAGGAAACATGACTTACTGAATGTCAGTGACGTGGTCTGTTCAAATACACATGAATACAGTCCTGTGGTGCAGTGCTTTGGCCTGTGTGCGTGTGCTGTTCAGTGTCAGATCCAGATTCTTACGTGGAGGCCCAGCCCATCAGTGGGTTCTCCCAGCGTTCTCTGGTGTCAAAGTCCATCTTCCACTTCTTGGTGCTGTTGACTCCAGACTGCATGGCCGTTTTGGCGGGAACAAAGATGTGAACCTTGCGTGTTTTGATGTGCTCCTCTGGCACCCCTGTCAGAGTGGTGATGTCCTGAGGAGGAAACAGAAAAACACATACACACTTATAGGACTGTACAGTGAAAAAGTACAGAAGTTAAAAGGCTGGAGGACACTGATAAAATGATATTGATAAAAGATATGAAAACATGTCCGACTTTTGAAGATGTGTGTTTTGACGGTCACATAGTTTCCCTCATATGTAAGTGAACTTTATGTGTACACTGAGTGGCGTGACCCTTTAGGTACTGGAGATAACTTAAGCTATACAAAGGTCCTGTAATCACATTTGGCCTTATATATATTTACACTAATCCTGTTTCAGGCTTTATCTGCTAAAATCAGACCAGTAACTGTCTTTGTATCATGAACTCTACATCACACACATTACACCCATTCACTGTATAAAACAGGTGGATGAAGCCTCTGTGAATTCCCCCACTAGTTTGGGGAGTACAGGCTGTTGCCACGGTGTCTTCAGAGCTGCCCATATTTGGACAAGGGGGCGGAGCTGAGACAGAGCGAAGGGTAGAACTCCCCAAACTAAATTTACTGGAAAAAACACAAACTGCATCACTAACTAGAAAATGTTCTGTTCAATACAAGGGGCTGTAAGTGCAGAGTGAGGCCAAACCTGTAGTATTTTAAAGTGTAATACCGCCCACAGCCACTAGATGCTGACTCAAAAAAGCACTAGACTCCCCAAGACTCTCAGAAACTATCCAGTAGATAAAAGTGTTGATGTGTCAGACACTGATTGACAGTTCACTCATCAACCAAGTCAGATTTCTCTGACTTCGGTACATTGAATTAAACTTTTTCTTCCTGACAGGCAGCAGGTTACAATGACAAGATCATCAAATTATTTTGTTTTGCAAATGACTTTTCCAAATTTGCTATATCAGTAAGTTAACATTAGCTCAACAGCCGCACTTCCCCAGCTCCACCCTTTTGTCCAAATATGGTCACTTTTGGCTCTTAAAAAGCTAAGGTGTAGATGGCCACAGTGTAAGCTCCTAACTCAAATAAATAAATAAATAAAATATAGATGTCATGTCAGTCTATGCTTAATCACTACCAAACAATTTCAGCTTCTTGGTATTAACACAGACTTATGCTTTATAACATTTATGTCAACTTCACAACTTCAACTAAACTACATGCAAATGTTTCATGAACTTTACCATGAATTATTTACAAAGAAAATCCTCTGACGGTCTGGCCTGTGAACACATTTATCAACACTAGAGAACAGCGCTCTGTTTAGAAAATGTAAGTTTAATTTAATTAAACAGAGCATTAGAGCGTGAGACTCACCAGTCAAGTGAGCTGTTACTCACATTTCTTATTAATGGTGCATTTGAAAAAGAAACCACCAGAACATGTATTATAGGAACCAAACAATGTGCAAGAGAACAGAAAGATTCCTGGGAAAAAATGAGCATCAGTGTTTTTACACATGAAGATCCTTTCACAGTGGATTCAGTTTCAAACCACAGTTGTTGCTCCTCAATTTCACCAGGTGGACAATCCAACAAAACAGCACTATAACGCAAAACACTCTTTTCTAAATGGACAATACGTTGTAATGTCATGCATCATATGTGGACATTTAAATGACCGCTTTATATCAGTTTTTAGTTGCCTATAAAGACTAACAGTAAAACAAGAAAACAAAGTAGTTAAAACTTCCCCATTATGCAACTGGAGACTACTTTGGCATTTTGTGTGTATAAAGAATAACATATTGACATGTTTTTGGTGACAGACCAACCAGGGGTCTTCCAGGATCCTTCTGACTTTCATTTTGAGTTGATGACTGATGTCTTTTTCCTTCCTGCCAGAGAACAACACTTGGTGTGTGTTGAGAAGGTCATCCAACGTCAGCTTGCAGGTGTTAAAAATACGACAGTGTAGAATGATAAAGTGTGCTTCATGTCAGGAAAACGGGGCTAAGAGGTATAAAAAGTACTTGCATAATCAGTTATTTCATGTTTTATATACTGTATGCTCAGCATTTTGCAGATTTATTTGGATTTTGACGCTTAAGACCAGGGTCAAAGAAGCTCCAATATATCTTCAGTATAAAAAGGAGTGAAAGGTTTTTATAGGCACCATAAAAACAACAAAAAATTTGGATAACAGTTTTATTAGATTGGAAATCTGATGTTTGGCGTTCGAGGGCAGCCACACTATCAGTCTGTGGACATTTGTTTTAAGTTTTGCCAGCAGAACAAGTTTGGACTAGATGTGAATCTTTCCTTTGTATAAACAAGCTGGAAATCTGTTTGTTTGTTAATCTCCAACAGTGTTCGTTCCATCGAATCAGGGCTACAGATAGAGCTGGGCCACATGGCCAAAAATGTCATTACGTCATGTCAGTCAATATCAATAATTATCACAATAAATGTCAAACCATTTCTTCTTTTAAGTGTAAACGCTGATTTTTGATCCTGAGTGAAAGTTGAAGAAACCAGATGGTTATATGCAGTGTTAAACTATTCTTCATTCCAATTACAATAAAACTCTGTATAACTTTAAAATATGTAATAAGTAATAACAAATAAAACAGAAAAACAGTGAGATGTGTTTTTCAGAGTAACTATATAAGTGTTCCTACTCTGCTAACTAACTTTATCACTGCTGACACTGACTCAGTGCAGCTTTTCTGGCATTTCCACTCCATAAGACAAGGGATCAGCAGATACTATGGAGCTAAAGCAAAACTAAACATGATGTAAAATCACACCGATCTCAGACTGGTTGATCCAGAATCCTTGCTGTCACGTGCTTCATCATCTTGTGACATGGAATACCAAGTCAAGCACTGTAGCAAATGTCCAAAAACATGAGAGAAAATGTTCAACTTGGCTCTATCTTGATGATTTGTCCGGAGATCAATATGTTTAATTTGAGAAATTTTAACTTAAAGTGTTAAGTTTCATCCTCCTCCATCGTTGCCTTGCTCATAGCTGCGCTGAAAATGATGTAACAATAGTTTAGGTGAGTTGAGCTGATACTGTTCATGGAAAAGCTGCTTTAAATCTGTTAGGATTAAAAGTGTTCAGTTCGTTCACTTTAACCTGAAGAAGTGTGTGTGATGTGTTTCTGTGCAGCTAATAGAAAGTTTACATCACCTCAGTATGGTAAGTCACTGGTTCTAGTGATGCTGTCATTAACCAGTAATGCGTTCAAAAGAAACCCATCTATACTACAGACAAACAAAGCTTGAGATGCTTTACTGTAATCAAAATATTCATTAATGAGGGTCTGAATGAGTGCTGACACGAGAGTCCAGAACTAATACAAGCTGAGCCTCAAATCAACATACATTTAGTTTAGTGAATGAATGAAGTCGGAGGAATAAATACTATTTGTCACAATAACAGAAGTTGGCACAACAGAAGGTTTATATCCTGACCAATTAAAAAAGTTACTTTCTACATTTTTTACACACACCCACAGTTTATCTACCATTGACAGATAAGCCAAAAACTTACAATTGGTCAATGTCAAACACTAATATTTCTCTCAAGCAACAGTTGAGAGTTTAATCTCTATTTTGTTGATACTTTGAGTGTGTGTGTAGTTTAGTTCAATTAAATAACACAAATTAGAAGCTAACAGGAAGCCAAAGATTACAGTGTATATGTTACATTTTTGTAGTTGCAAAAGGGAATAACCAGAACATTTTCTTTGAACGGTTGTGAACACTCTTCCATTTTGGTGGATGAAATTAATGCCTAATATTTGAGGTGATTTATTCCAGACCATCAGAAAGTAGGCCATCGTGTTGAGAAGAGGAGGAGGAGGGGCCTCTGGGCGTCAATGCATATTCCTGAGCGACTGGAGCCCCTTCAAGCTCCTATCAAGGATCTGGTCCAATTCTTCAAGGAATTAGCAAACAAGCAATGGGAAGTCGGTGACAAAACACAAATGAACCTCCCAGCACGCAGGCAGCAGCCACCCAAGACTGAGGGCTTTCCAGGGCACTCTCCTTTCAATACAAGAATTTTACACATTTCAATGGCCATTACAACTTCAAAGAATCAAATTTTCATCATTGTCTGTCATCTGCCAGTTGATTTGTAGAAAGGGGGTCGTTTTGCATGAACTCCACACAAAAGCCTGCCTTTCCTTTAGCAAAGAAGCCTCCAATGGTATTTACGCCTGGTAAATTATAGGTCCAACTACTAAAACACTGCTTGTTTCAGGGAAACTTTTTTTGGCAGTGCAAAGAAGCACAACTAGACTGAATTTAATCATAAATAAGATATGCACTTTGAAAAGATTGTTAAAATTAAAGGAAAGACAGACAAAAAGAACATGGAGAGGAGAGAAAAAACTTCACAAGTGCTTGGTAATTATTTCCGGCTGCCCTATCTACTTAACCTTAACAATTCCTTCTTGTCACATAGAGGAAGAAAACATGTTCTTCTCACCCACAGGGGATAATGGTGGATGGTTCATAACACAATAACATACAAGACAGTGTGAGAGAGCAGCAAAATGACATGCCAGGATTTTTCCTCTTCAACTCAGAGGTTGAAGCAGGTGAGCACAAATATTTAAAGCTTTGCCCTTTGCAGGAGATCTGTTTTTATCCTCGATGAGTAATGTTCCAAATAAATCTACTCCAGAAACTAGAGTGCGACCCATGAACAATTCCTGAGGTTTTTGGATGGCCCATGTGCTGTTTCTTTTTCTTTTTTTGGTGTCTATTTGTTTAAAAACTATGGCTACCCAATAAAATGATGATAATTGACAGAATCCGATAATTATTATTGTGACATGTTTTTTGTACACCAAAATATGTAGTGTAAAATTCAGCAAAACCATAAAAATATTGAAACATTTATTTTGTTTACAGTTTCAGCTGAAATTCTAACCATCTGATTTCTCCAACTTTCACTCAAGATGATAAATCAACCTTGAAAGAAGTAACTATTTGACGTTTCCTGTGAAAATTATATGACTTTACATGGGTAATATTTTCTTTTTTGGCCACTATTGCCTATCGGTGCAAATAGTAGGTATTTTTCTATAACTTTAGACCTGTATTATTACAACATTAAGACCATAAGTCAATGAAACATGAAATACAGCTGCTCATGGAATGTGTAAAAATATTATCTCAGTTTCACACACACACACACACACACACATATATATATATATATATATATATATATATATATATATATATATATAATATATATATATATATATATATATATATATATATATATATATAATATATATATATATATATATATATATATATATATATATATATATAATATATATATATCATATATATATATATATATATATCATATATATATATACTGAACAAAAATATAAACACACGACTTTTGTTTTTGCTCCCATTTTTCATGAGCTGAACTGAAAGATCTAAAACTTTTTCTGTGTACACACAAGGTTTATTTCTCTCAAATATTGTTCACAAATCTGTCTAAATTTGTGTTAGTGAACACTTCTTGTTTGCTGAGATAATCCATCCACCTCACAGCTGTGGCATATAAAGATGCTGATTAAACAGCGGGATTTTTGCACAGGTGTGCCTTAGGCTGGCCACAATAAAAAGCCACTCTAAAATGTGCAGTTTCATCACACAGCACAATACCGCAGATGTCACAAGTTTTGAAGGAATATGAAATTGGCATGCTGACTTCAGGAATCTTCACCAGAGCTTTTGCCTGTGAACTGAATGTTCATTTCTCTACCATAAGCCATCTCCAAAGCTGTTTCAGAGAATTCATGAAGAAGACTGTGTGAGGAAAATGGTGGTCACACCAAATACTGACTGGTTTTCTGACCCCCCTGGACCACCCAATACAGTAAAAGTGCACATTTTAGAGTGGCCTTTTATTGTGGCCAGCCTAAATCACACCTGTGCAATAATCCTGCTGTCTAATCAGCATCTTGATATGCCACACCTGTGAGGTGGATGGATTATCTCAGCAAAGGACAAAGGAGAAGTGCTCACTAACACAGATTTAGACAAATTTATGAACAATATTTGAGAGAAATAGGCCTTTTGTGTACATAGAAAAAGTTTTAGATCTTTCAGTTCAGCTCATGAAAAATGGGAGCAAAAACAAAAGTCGTGCATTTATATTTTTGTTCAGTGTATACATATATATATATATATATGTGTGTGTGTGTGTGTATATTATATATATATATATATATATATATATATATATATATATATATATATATATATATATATATATATATATATATATATATATATCACAGATGTTTTCAAAGATAATTTCTAAATTCATATTTCTCTCCAGAGTAGTAGGGAAATCTCAGTTTTACTGTATCTACAAAAACTCTAAAATCTTATGATAGGTCAGAGGAAACAAACCAAGTTCTTTTGGAGGCAAAGCAAATTAAATTTTGCTGCTCCAAACATTTATCCGTTTAGGGGTCTGTTTGGTTTTGAGGGTTAGATGCATGAAATCCCCCTCTGAGATGCATTAGAAATTGCACCCCTGGGATTATCAGGCCAGACTCTGGTTCCATGTATGTACGTTACATAAACCATAACTGACACATGAGGCCCATGTATGGTTAACTTGTGCAATAATTTGTCCAGATGTAGCAGACCTTAAATCACAACTTAGGCGTGGATGAGCACAAAAGGTCCTTCATGAATGAGGGAGGATGTGTCAAAACAAAAGCTCTGCCAAATCACTGAAAACACTCTGCTCATTATCTGGCATTGTTTGCAAAAATACGAGTCTAGACTTCTATGATACTTGCATGCATTACACTGAAAGCTAGGAGGGTTATCCGCATAACAGACTCACCCACAATACCCGGATTCACAAAGAGAACGATTGTGGCTGGAATGTGGTGTGTTCCCAGGAAGACTAGAGAGGGCCATCACAAAAGGAAAACCCACACGGTGGGCACTTTTTCTTCTGCCGTGTACAGGAAGCAAAATGAGAACTATCAAGTTTGACACTATTCACAGGGCCTTCACGGAGCCCTACAATACCTGGCTGGGCAGACAGAATGCCTGGCTTAAGAAAGGGGGGAAAATGCTGGCAAAGTCTCCGTCACGTGAAAGCGTGTCGATATTTCTGACACCTCTAGGCTACGTGCCAAATAAAGAGCATAGGGGCTTGTCGCTGTGGGGCCACTGGGCCCACCAGAATGCTGAAAGCTGGTACCCCTAATGCACCAACAGAGACCTGGGGTGGCAGAGTTCTGTGTAAACAAGAAAAAATCTGACTATGATACAGTTGGAGAAAATGGGAACAAAAAACTGATATGAAAAAGTTTGACAAGCACAGCGGCCTGGTTTGAACTAAATGTTAAAATAAAGAGGAACATTTAAGAAACCATAAAAACCTTCAGGTTCTTACTGATCTTTCAAGTCCACCAAGGGTGATGTTCTTCCACTTAAAGGAGTATCCTATTCTTCAATATGTTCAGGTTTAGTTATTCAGAATCACCTCAAGATCAGGATTAATGTTAGTCTGTCTGGACTTGGTACAATCATCGTTAAAAGACTCAATGCAGGATGATCAGACTGAATTTATATTTTGTTTCACTTCTTTGTTCAGCCTGTCATGGTGTTAGTTTTAGTGCTTTCAATTTTGATGTTATTAACAAATGCAATATGTTCAAAATATCTGACAATCAATCAATATCCAAAAACAGCAGTTACAAGGGTGTTGATGTGCGATAATATAAATAACTTATAGATAAAAGTAGCGAGCAATAAGTGGAGAAAAATTCATGACAATGAGTACATAACATGACAAACATGAGCAGTAACTAATTATTTTCACTGAAGATCAATCTGTGTTTTCTTGATCAATAAATTAGTTCTTTGGTCTAAAAAAAAATATAAGAAAATGATAAACAGTGTCAGTCTGTCTTTCACGAACCTCGAAATTACATGTCCAAATGTCTTCTGCAATAGAAAAGAAAGCAGAAACCAAAAAGATTGAAATCACAAATGTGACTTGTTTTTTTCAAATGACTTCATCAATCGTCAAAATAGTTGGCTATTAATTTTATAAGTGAAAACTAATGAGTTATTGGTTACAGTTCTGGTATCCAGCCACAAACACCGCCTAGATGAAGCATCTCCTCTCTCCTTTTGCTGTGTGTGTCCAACATTGGACTGACTGTTAAACTGTCTTCCAACTTCCACTGACCTCATATCACTTAACACATCGTGTCACTTTTGGATGATTTGCTGGTTAATGTCTACATTTCCTGCAGTTAATTTCCCATAGTTTATACAATGAAATATGAAACCCATTTTGGCTGCATAGTAATATAAAATATGATGTCTATTCTTTCTGATGTCATTTCCAGATCTGCTCACAAAGCACAGACAGCTTGAGCATTTTAGTGGCATATAATGGGCTTCTGTAAAGGGAAGTCTGTATCAAGAAAATTTTTAGTAACAATTTCTAATGAAAATTGCAATGGACACTCCAAAGAGTGGATCCACACCAGGGGATTTTGTGAAACGTGTACCCTAACTTCAAAAGATTAGAGGTACAAGTACTTAGTCTACTGAAAACATTACTGTTCATTCACTTAGTGAGTTAAGTAGCCCAGTGTTTTATTACATCATCTGATACTCCCTTTGTGCTTATGTAGAAAAGGAGGATTATTTTAAACCTAAAATAAACTAGAAAAAGGAAATTCACATCTGTTCTTGCAATGAACCAGAACAGCTCAATCACTGGTTGTGAAAATGATTAACCCTGCTGTAAAGCAGACAGCTGAGCATCTGAGAAAATGGACAAAACATCCACATACTCCAGTGCTATTTACAAAAATAAGATTCAATTAAATACAGCAATTTCTACCCAGACTTGTGTGTTTTTTTAATCCTAGAAGAAAAAAAAAAAAAAAGCCAAGACACATAGTCAAAACATGTTGGTCGGTCTCAGATAGGGGTTGATAATGGGCCTGGTTGATTGTTGGATTTATGCAATAAAATAAATCAGTTATACAGTGTTTAAAATGGCTCTTACTGACTAAAATTATCGGTTAATGTTAAGAGACATGCTACTGGAAGATTTCCACATTTTTGCTTATAAGATGCTGAAACATGATTTATTATGAAATATTATATCTATAATTTATTATTAAATAATCATGTTTTTAGATTTGGTTTGACAAGGTTTGTGTTGGAGTTTGTGTTATTTCAAATGTGTTCTACACATATCAGTTCCAGATAGAGCAGTGCAATTTGACCATATATTTTATGTCAATAGAAAAACAGCAGCTGTTTCATATGCCATGGTATTTATATGTGAATTTCCTAAATCACACTCATATCATACAATATTCTCTGTCGTTTGAGACACACTTGGTATTCTTCCCCATGGATGTGGCAAGAAATCTGCATGAAGGCAACATAAGCAACATGAAGGAGAATCTTTGTGACAGTGTGTATAAAACTGAACAGGAAAACTTTGTATGGAAGTTCCACATAAAAGGAGGATATAATCTAATGTGATTACTTGTTAAAATATACACACATACTCCAGTGTCTAAGAAGGAAAACCATGTTTTGGTTTGGAAACTCAGGGGTTACTGTGTAACAAGTACAGACAAACAGAGAGAAAGAGGTGACCCAGACACTTGTATTCACCTGTCTGAGTCTTATCAGGAACTGCGGATCTCATTATTTGTGGCACCCGTTTCATGTGACCCTTCCCAGAGAAAACAAGACATCAGCCTTGACCAACAGCTGATAATTCAACATGGATACTGAATTACAGGTGATTCTGTCCTTGCTGCGTCTGGTAGCAGCTGTTGTGCAGTTAGTTACAATCTCCATGTCGGCTGGTGTTATCTGCTCCCCTGGCACAAGTGATGTGTTAGAATGTTTTGAGATGACTCCTGAAACATTATAAAAGCAGTTAAATAATGCTGTTTTAAAATGGAAATGTATTTATGAGGTTAAAACATGGATAGTATTGCCTTTTTAAACTATTTATTTTAATTTACAGAAAAAATTAGGGATGCACAATAACTATCGGTGCTGATAATTATCGGTTAGATGTTGAAAAAAATGACATCATTTAGATAATTCCGATAATTAAAGTTTTCACTGATAAATAAAGCCCATAATAATAAATCTAAATTGCTTAGATTTTGCACATTTCACCAGTACACAGTGCACATTGTTGCCTTGCCAACCGCCATAAAAACCAAGAAGAAGAATTTATATACACTTATCCATTTTATTGCCTTTCCACACGAACCTTGAAGTGGAATGCACACAATATGTTTTATTTCTCTGAGACAGTTGTATAATGTTCCTCAGCACATCTGTCATGTTCAACCTCTGACAGAAAATAAATAATTTAAATCAAAAATAACCTTCTGATGTCTTCCCAACTAACTTATGAGTAACAGAAAATTTAAGCTTGACAAAAATAGTGATTTGACGTACATTGTGATGCATATCGATATTGTCTGATATGTAAAAAATTATCGTGATATGATTTTTTTCCATATCACCCAGCCATACATACAACTGAAACAAATACAGACTCATATGTGTAATGTTTGTGTAAAAGTTTAAAGGAGTTAGTGATGGTTCCAGAGAAGAAAAGGAAGCATATGTGCATCACAATAAGTGTCCGTGTGAAACAACAGTGGAGCCAATGTTTAACAGCAGATAAATTAAGGAAATGGAGCTTCGATTCAGGAAAATTGCAATTGAATAATTTTTTTAATCAATTCAAGTCGATTAATTATTTCAGCTCTAGATAGAGTTTTACAATGACAGAATATTCAGACCATATCACCAACACCTTGTTCCAAAAATCACTCCTAGTTTCTTCTGTACCAGTATCAGCACTGAAAAAAGTTATCCTGGTCCAGGTATTTATATTTGTAAAGCAAATACCAGACTGAGGGACTTTCTTTAGAACACGGACCAACAGGATGTCAGTGCATGAAGGACTCAGACAACTGTCTTAACTAATACATGATGAAGACTGTTAGTGACTCTGTGATGGCCAGTACAGTCCAGCCTGTCGTACCATGGATCACCACATGCCCAAAACGCAGCTCAGCAGCCAGGAGGGGTCATTAGGTCAGCCGAGCTGAATCATTTTGAGTCAGCATGTGGTGAAAACCCAAACACATCACCCTTAACCCCCCAGTGTCCACCCCACACCCAGACCAAGAGCCTCACTCAACAGCCTCAGCCGGTTCCCACCTTCAGACGTCTTTGAAGTGTAAAAAGCGTGCCAATTACTGATTGGACATAGTGGGCGTCTCTAATAGAAACAAATATTATGTTGCTTGCTCATGTGTGGGAGTGGTTCAACACGAGGGAACGAGAAGCAGCTGGTGTGAGGGTCATCTCGAATCTCACATTACACATACCGGTGAGGATCGGGAAGGGAGGACAGAGGACAGGGGACAGAGCAGAGAGGACAGAAGATAGAGGACACAGGACAGGGGACAGAGGATAGAGGACACAGGGTAGAGGAAAGGGGACAGAGGACACAGGACAGAAGACAGAGGACACAGGACAGAAGATAGAGGACAGAGGATAAAGGACATGGTACAGAGGATAGAGGACACAGGATAGAAGATAGAGGACACAGGACAGAAGATAGCGAACAGAGTCCAGACCAACACTTATTTGTTTGTGCGCTCTATTCAAAGACACTGGGTCAAATGTCCACTGAGTCTAAAGACTGAACGGTCCTGATGTGCTGTTGTAATGGAAGTTACATGATGTGTTCAAATGAAACAACGATGCTGAGCCTGCATTTGAAAGACCTCGAAGGAAAGAGGAAATTACTATCAAGTTAAAGAATAAACTGTTCCAGCCATGACTTGAATGACTTGATGAGACTCCCCACACCACTGGGGCCTACATTATTGTGACTCTGGTAACAACTCATGAAGTATTCAAGGATTTGAAGCATCAAGGATTAGTGGAAAAGGATTCTCACTTGGTTTAAACACTAGTGTTTTCATTAAGATTGTGGGAAATTTAGGCGTACATATGATCACGATAATAACTGCCAGATATTTTATACTATGATAATTATCTTTTATCATCGTGATATACATTTTCCTGTGTCTTTGGGAGATATTTTGTTTCCATTTCAGCTAAAAATGCCGCAGTGTTTTGTTTTTCCAGTACATTTTCATCATTTTGATGCTAAAGGAATATTTTATTATTACAGTTTATGATAACATCAGTAATAGGTAATAATGCCTATGACCATCTACATTTATAAGGACCACACAAGCATTTCTCAGTCTCTGTATCACAATATCACTATAGCATACAGGACATATGTAACATATAAATATGAATTACACATAAAATAGACCATTTTGAACAAACACATGAATATTGCAAATCCTGTATTGCATCATCTGGACAGAAAAAATGAAAAACTCCAAAATCTTAATATAGGACACCCCACAATGAAGGTGATTCAACATTAGAGCTGGGTAAAAAAAATCGATTTGATCCATTTTGGATTGATTTCATTTGAATTTTGCGTTATCGAGTAATAGTGGATGAGATCCATTTTTCAGAGAGGGACTGCGAGTACCTGACCTGGGTACTCCGTCTCGTGGACCCCTGGGGGAGCCGGGGCGTCTCAATCTCACTCACGATTGTTCTGGTGTGGGAGGGTCATGGAGGAAGGGTGTGGACAACACCTCCGCAGGAGGTCCTCCTGGCCTCAAACTCAAACTCACAGTGTGGACAAACTGGCCGCCTGGACTGTCTGGTCGGCAGAGGCTTTCTGAGGCGGGTTGCGGAGGCTGGTCGTTCTAGGAATACTAACTTAGATCCACACTCATCCATAGGTGATAGCTGGGGCGCCGTTAAGGGGGGTGAACATGACCAATTCATGGGGTCCAGCATTCCCAGGGGGGCCACACAGCAGTGGAGTGGCCCCAGAGAATTAGAGGAATAGTAAAGCGTCTTCAGCTTCACTTTCACTTTGCACCGCTCTGACAATCACGCACTGCCCCCCCCCCCAGCACCTGGAAGCCACCAGCCATAAAACAGAAAAAAGATGACAAAGAAGTTCGTTCTGAGCCACTGTAGAAACATAATGTTTCTGTCCCATTCATTAATTAAGAGCAGATTCAGCTTTTTACTGCTGAAATGTCATATTTATTTCCTTTCTAATATCAATACTGATACCAGTATTGAATGGCTGTGGTACTCAAATAATCAGGTTACAGCTCAAAATTGTACTTTGGTATCACTAAATGAATTCGAATCAATCAATTAATACTGAATTGAATTGATATCGGATTGGATCAAATCGGATCTTGATCAATCAATTCAGAACCTTATGAATCGAAATCAAATCAATTAAGGAAATAGGCCATGATACCCAGCCATATTTAACATCGAAGAATAAACCGACGTCACATCTCATACTGCCTTTTGCCTGTAGAAGCCATTTCTTGTTGTGCCTTCATAAAGACCCTGAGAAATAAATATCATAATATATGAGACACAAGTGCTCTAAGGTTCGACTTGACAGAAGACTGAAGAGACAGTATTTTTTTAGAGTAATAAGCTTTTTTAAAAAATTGGGATATTATCTATAAAAGTGGAATTGCATGTTGCTTGTTTCTTTGAACTATTTCTTTGAGCTATTTCTGAAATGTTGTACGTCCAACGGTGTGATCAAATAACAACAAAAGCCATCAGAGCACCTACTCCCGCCACAAACCAAGGAGAAACTCAGAATACGTCTGCTCATTACTCCCTGCAAAAACCACAAAACAGCCTTAGGATCCTGCACAGTACTGCATATGACGCAATAGGACTGATGATACAGATTATTATTACCATTTTTTCATGAATTGACCGATAAATCGCTTTCAGTTGCAATAAATTGTACAGAATGTCTACCGAAGAATACTGAGAAACCAGTGAATATTCTGGTTTGAGAAGTTGGTTCCAGTGGGGAAAGAAGAGCTGCTATCATTCAAGTAATGAATAAACAGAAGAGTGAGCCTTTTTATCTGCTCTACAAACACAACACTTAGCAGCTAGACACTTCCTAAAACTAGCCAGCGCTGACAGGGCTGAGGAGTCCTCTTAAGAGGCTTAGTCTCTATGGAAGAGAGTATTAATGAATGAAATACTATTTAGTGGATGATACATAATAAAGCCTCTTGTCTGGCACTCTTCAAAGACCAACATCCTCTGACCCACTACTCCAAACTTGAGCCCAGAGATTTTTTTTTCTTGTGAATAAGTGCGCCATATGAGAGGGCGACCAGACAAAACACACACTTAAGTTGTCTATGTGCACAGGAGGGAGGAGGGGGAGAAGGAGGGAGGGTGGGAAAGGAGGATGAGAGGGAGAGGAAGGGGGTGGGGGTGGGGTGGTGAACGTGGTCTGCTCCACTGTAGGTCACTCTACGTCTGAGGCTAGACAGGCTTAGAGAATATACACCACCCCGCTACTGCAGACATAAACTGCTTGTGCTAAATATATCCGAGCTGGGATTGCTGGCTTTTTTATTGTGATTCTGTTTGTTCGTTGCTCAAAACTCGCTGGTTTCCTTGCACTTTCCAAATGTCTACGTGTGCACCTGTATCAGTGATCTGCACAGCTCAGCTCTCACACATTAATTGTGCAGATAATTTCTATAAAAAAGTGCTTACACCCAGATGAATGGTCCGGAGGTCCTGCTCACACCTGGCTTTAACATAAGTTCCGGGTGATTTGATCTCAGGTGGACAGATCCCACCATGTCCATGCACACCTGGACTTAGAATAGCATCTCCACATGTATTTGGAGTGACCACTTGTGATCAGACAACTCTATGTGCAAATAAACACGCTAACGCTGACCAAATAAACTGCACTGACATCTCCAGAGTATAAAATAAAAATTTTTCCTCATCAGGTAAACTGAGAAAATTTACCACAAAATATGCTTTAGTGCTAATAAAATGGCATCATTTATTAGCTGTTTGGATGCAAACTATGAATATCTTGTTAATTTTGAATTTTATGATTTAAAAAAAAAGGTGTTTATTGACATGTATTTATGTTCTGGCCATAAAAAACCCCATTTAAAACCACCAACAACTGTTTTGGTGAACTTTTACTCTGGGTTGAAAATAAGACTTAAAACATGCAACAAAAATGGCTACATTTACTGTGATAATTATCAGTGTTAACTGATATCAAAGTTTTTATCGTGATGCTTTTGGTCAGATTCTATTTTTAGTCTTAGTTCTTAGGAAAAAAAAAAATGAATGTGAAACTGCGCACCTTTCTGCGGCCCTCTCTCCTGTCAGTCCAACTCAGTCCAAGTCCAAATATGACTAAATATAAGTACAGATGACTTTAACTCTCATGGCGATATGGAAAAGTGAAACCTTTTCCAGATCCAGAGATTGGTCATTCCAGTTGTCAGTCACATATTTCAGTTTTAACTATAAAATCCATTTGCCATTGGATTTCTCCAGATGCATGTTAATGCCAGGTGTGAACAGGATGTGGGGAAATCTTATCTAACCCAAAATCTGTAACAGAGAACTTTGCCTTTTTGTGACAAATCCTAACTTGCAGTTTCAGGATCTTTCAATCTGATGTCAATCGAAGGTTTAGAGAACAACCAACAAACTGCTTTAAAACTCATTTAACTTCTACTGAAATCAAACCCCACATCTTTTGTCCAGATGTGATGCAACGTGCCAAGCGCGCACTGGACTCTAAATTAGCAAAGGAACCCAAACTTTCAAGATTAGCAAACTCAAAATGCCGAGCTTCAAATGGGCCTATTCCAGTTCAAGACTTTGCTTCTCCCTGTGTTTGTTTCTGTCTTTCTTCCACCAATGGTTCCACACTCTCTAATAACTGTCCTCCTCTGCCTTGTAAAACCTTAGTGCCTTTGGAGAACTCTATAACAAGGCTTCACAAGCGCTTTAAGATTATGGTGTTGTCTTTATGTGGAGAGAGGGAGCGCACTGGGCCACAGCTGAGGCGGGAGCAGACACTCAGACATATGTAGGAGTTATTGTATTATCACAGATCGGAGCAGCTGCTGAGGTTACAGCCACAGTTGTTTTCTGCAGCGGGGCCGAAGAGCGAGGCGATAAAGGCCTGTGTCCGGCTGAGGGAGGTCGCAGACATTTCGTGTAAAGCTGTGTATCAGTGTCCGGCCAGCCGGACCCTGGGACCTGCCCAGCATGCTTAATCAAACAGTAATTACAAACAAAAGCAGGTCGGCATGGGCACTGGGGCTCCATCACGCAGGTCTTTCTCTGCCATTATTACCACAGGACACACAATACTTGTACACATTTGCTTGTTTTAGAAAAGAGAAACCAGTCGTTCCTTCTCTATGAACTCTTAAATAAAACACAAGGCTTTGAATCTGCACAACATTTTTTTTAGTAGCTGTTTAGTCTGAAAATTTGAAATTTTATTTTATATTCAACCAGAGTGGTTATAGTTTGGACACTTTCATTAATTAGTTTTGATTTGCATTTAGTCTATCTGTTTTTTTGCACAAATAGTTTTAATTAAATAGAATTAATTAGTTTAGCTTTTAAGCACTTTTAATGATAAATCTTAGTTTTTCAGGTATAATAAGCCAAGCCTCGATTTATAGAAGCTGAAAGCTTCAGAATGGAACACATAAGAGTCATAAAGCTGCTTTTTATAAAAGCTGTTTTCTTCCTTGTAGAGCATAAACCATTACCATTTCTTGACTCTGGAGCTTAACTAAAACTGAAAACTAAAATGTTCGGTTGAAAATCCCTACAGTTTGACTTCATTTTATTTGTTGATTTGTCCATCATAGTCTCCATTTACTTTTGATGGTTTTGAAAACTGCTGTTTTGTTTTCAGTTCAGGTTATTTTTTCAGAACTAATTTGAGTCCTTGTACTTTACCAAAATGTATTTTCACATTTGACAATATTTAGGTTTCTATCCAAATCTAGCAGGAATCTGGCTTTAGCTTTGTCTTCTGAACCAGTGGGAGAATTGCACATGATCACATTTTGTTGCAGTGTCCATCGAATATGAAGTTTCTCATTCTTCTATTAATTGAAGGTTGGCTGCAGTCTCCTTAAAGACTAGATGTGTCTATTTGCTGATGCTATTTCCACTGCAGTTATTCACGTTTACCTTTTATTGATACACTGACTTTTACACATTTGCTTTGTAGGCCTGTGATTTTATGCCAATTATTGGATTCTAACCTTATCAAAGTTATTAGAGCAAGCTGTAATTATTTTGCATGATTGTGATAATTCTCTCCATTTGTTTGCATAAAAATAGCTGGGTGAAACTCAAAGAAATGTCATCAAATGTCATCATTATTTCCACATCAAATTCCACTGTCTGACATTTGATTGGCATTGCTTTAATGTCATTATCTTGTAGCATCCACTCCATCTCAAGGCTCTTCACTTTTTATTAGTACCTGTCATTATTACTCATTTCTTTGTGTATTTCCATAATAAGCTTTGTATATTTGAGTTATTTATGCCATAAACTGTCATGTGGAATTTTGCTTCTAAAGCCTTAAATGTAACCAGAAATGCAGTTTAGATTTAATGCATTTGTTCAATGCCAATAAATGACTTGTCTTACTGTATGTGTGTGAATTAACTGTTTTCAGGTTTATACTAAATATCACACAAATTCTGTTCGAGGCTTCACAGTTCAAAAAACATATGAGTTTTATATGACTAAATTGAAAATGTAGAGAAACAGCTGGACAAAAACAGTTAATGACATAAAATAAATCTCGCGATTAAACTGCAGTTAGTAAATGTAACTAAATGATGGATTTGTTTACAGTAAAACTGTCTCTCCTCACAAGATTCCTCCATATTTTAGACCTGCAGGAGATCCAAGCCTTTCGTAAGCTTTTCGTTTCTGTAAGTTCTGCGCAGACGAGCACTAAGGACAAGATAATGAGTATCGTACAAACATTCGGACCGAGCTCAAAATATCATTTGCTCAGATCAAAATGCAACCCCATCTGAATGAGGTTATTCACAAGCTTTCACTACACAACAAGCCACGCACCACTGTCTCCTCGGGCTACTCGAGTGAGACAGTGTGCAAACCCAGCATAACCTCTCAACGGATTGAGACCTCTGTTTGATTGGTCTGAACCAGAAAGCAATTCACACTTATTGACGGCCCGATGAATAACTAGCGTGCTGACAAACGCTGAATGCCCAACAGGGAGAGTGCTCTCATTGCCCTCTTCCATGTGAGACGGAGACCACTGTACTGTAAACAGCTGAGGGCCTCTCATTTTGGCCCCGTCTGGGTGAGCATTAGAGCACTTCCCGCCGTCGCCAGCAACAGCATGCCACAAAGGAACCTCTGTAGCCAACAACACTGAAGTGGCCACTGTCTTTTTCGTGAGTCTCAGGGAGTCTCACAAACTTTTTTTTCTCCATGCAAGCTTCTTTTCTTTCACCCCCTCCCTCCCCATTTTTTAGAGGCCCTTTTTTTCCTCTCCTCTGCTGTTCCTCTCAGTGGCCCCTACTGAGAGGACAGAGACAGACACTCCGCCCAGCCAAAGGTTTGTCTGCCAGTATGGTCAGCTTTGGTCTGGGACAAAAGCGCACTGACGCTGCCCACACACAGCAAACCCCCACCCCACCCCAAAAAACAAGCCCACAACAGACTCCCACATTTTCTTGAAACGCCCCGCCTCTGTTATCTACTATTTCTGATGTCTTTTAATGAAACAGTCACTTCAAAAGAGCCGTCTTTGTTTTGTACCGTCACTACATTGCTAACCTTGGTCACCTCAAATACACACTTATCAGTGTTTAGACTGTTAATGCACACATGCTGCAGACCTGGAGTAACAAAGTCTACAGGAAAATATTATGAACCAACATCACGTGCAACTACATTGCAAATATGTAAATAATATGTATGTATGTTAGAGCTGCAATGCCTGGTTGACTAGTTGTCAATGAATATAAATAAGAGCCATTGTTTCTGTTTTTTTGGGAGTTTGTAATCTGACTAGTCAACCATTAGTCTACTAGTCGACTATTGAGATAGTCATTAAGTGCAGCCCTAATGTATGTACAGAATAAGTAATATAAATAGCAGATTGTCTTTTATATTTCATCTATCACTCTTGAATGTTTTTGCCTGTGTTCTTTCTGCATACTTTGTTTTTTTCTGCAGCAAACACAGCAATTTCCCCAGGGTGAAATCCATAAAGCCTTATCTTATCTTATCTTATCTTATCTTATACAGTATAGTTATAATTCTCACAGATTACTTCATCTCTCATAAAGCAGCTTTGACTTTTTTTTTGTATTATTATATATCTTTATTTAGGTGGGACAGTGCACATTAAAGAACAAATTTATGCATTCCATTTCAGTATAAACATGTCAATATGCTGACGTTGGCGTCAGTGCTAATTTTCATCCGCAGTCCCCACTTTTTATCTAACTACAGTACATTTCTAATTCATGCTGTAGAACTATTGAGAGAAACCCTCACACAGATCTCCACTTAAAAGGTAAAGAAACTGAAATTAGGCTTCATGAAGTTTATTATTTGTTCACTGGGATATACAGCAAATTGCACAATTTTACAATTCTAGTTAGATACACACTGGTTTTTATTACACACCTTGCTGGTGGCATTCTGCAGTCTATTCCTGCAGAACACATTCAGTTATTTTCAAAACAAACAAATAATTGCCCTATCAATATTTAAGTAATAAAGGGATTCAGTCTTTTGGCTAAAAATCATAAGCTGCCGTTGCATTTGCTCCTCACCTTTTTCAAAATATTTATGAAATATAATCAACTATTAATTATTATTATTAATACAAATAATAATAATAATTATTATTAAAGTTAACTATTACATTAACAAACTATAACCTTCCCTAGAATTTTTGAGAATTTAAGCGATGTGGTGCGTCAAAACTGTGCATTTTTTATTATTACAATATTTAGCAAACAGCAATCAAATCTGCTTATAATAAAACAACATACGGACAATATATAAGTGCAGTGATTTCTGAACACAGTCTTTCCTCTTCTTTTTTCTGTAGCTGTTGAACTACTATGGAAACTCTGTGGGCAGTTTAACATATTATAACGTTTACTGTTGGAATTATTACTTTAGTGCATTTTAGAAATTAATGCCTTCTAATTTGAACACTTTTATATGTAAGCCTGAGTTTTGTTCTTATTTCAATTAGTACACATAAGAAATATATCTTTTGCGCTGACACATTCATTTTCGTCGACTTTACTGTGCATCACAAGAAAGAGAATAAGATGCCAATAATGAATACATTTAATTTTACTTTATTTGGGTGGTTTCAACATTCATTCTATAATTTTACTTGTAAATGCACAGTAACATTTCCAGATTGAAATATCATGTATTTCTTGACTTGTGTACCTACATTTGATCAAATCTCCAGTGATGTTTAAATTCAGAGTAATCCATCCGTTATTAACTCCCCAGGGCTGATTCGTTTCACCTGTTGGTGGAGCTATATCTCCTTTGTTAAGATAATATTAAAATCAGCTGCAACTTTTTCACTACAGAAATTCTAAGCTATTTCATTAAATTACCTGTTACCTGTGAAATACTCCACATTCAGTTATGTCATTGTGAAAGATAATGACAGAAGTCCTCTATCTGCAGTACCAGTTAAGGTCATTTGCAACTGTTATAATTTAGCGATGCCTGGAAGCAGAAAATTGGTATTTTACAAATACAAAACATCATTACAAATGTCAGTCACTCCAAATTTCACAGAGAATTGTGAGATTATTTTGTTCATTTTCTCACTTATTTACACACATACACAAAGGTTGCTTAAATTTCACTATGCGTGTTCACTAACTGATAGTTTTGGCCGGCAGAGAACACCCACACAGAACTGCACAATATTCACTTTGAGTACCACTCACTGTTTTATTTGATCCTGTCTGGATGACGATCTGAATTCCAACAACATTCTTTTAAAATTTCAACTAAACTACATTTAATAAATGATCTGCTTGTTTAACCAACTTCATCAACAAAGTGTGCAGAATAAATTAATGAACTGCCAGTGTTATATGTGTCACTTTTGCTATGGTCTAACAAAACCTAGCGTCTGATGAATATTACTTAATGGACACTGTTTTTGGCATGATAGTTTTGAACTCTTTTTACAAAGACCTGAAATGGCACCATCTGATACAAGCGCTGCCTAATTGGAAAATAGTAGATCAAACACCAGCTTATGTGTCACGTTGAACAGGGAAGGATCCTTACCAATTTCTCATCAACTGTAATAAGTTGCGTGTCTTGTCCTGATTTCTCTGCCAGCCTCGCAGTGGATGTGCTTGTAGACCTGAAAACCAATACATGGATATTACACGCAAAGCACAAACAACCAAAGGCAAACAAACAACAACACCAAAAAAAAGAACATTACACAAACTAGTTACACTGTGTGACTGCTGCCTATCTTGGAGGAAGCGATAGGGAGAGGGTAAAGTAAAAAGGAAGAGACAAGGAGGGAATCCCCCCCGCCATCTATTAGTTCTGTCTGGTGCATCTCTGGCAGACTCTCGCTCTCATCCTAATGACAGGACGTGCTTAATGTTGGCTGTGGTCAAATGTCTGGCGAGGACTGTGTGGCTCTTTGTGAATGTGCAGCCGTGTCCTGTCACAAAACAGCAATGTGCCATCAAGGCTCAGCCAGGGAAGGCCAGAGTAAAACACATTCTACATCTCCTGCTATAACTGAAACCCTAGGGAGAAAAATAATCAAATGTAAAGAACAGAACTTGTCTGAGTATCTCTGATACAAATCAATCTTACTTTGAATGTTCTGATATCCATTTATAAAATCCAATTTGCCTTTTCCTCTTTAGTCACCTCTGCAATCACTGGTAAACTTAAATAAAATTTTTAAAAAAGTTAATATAACTGCTTTGGCATCTGTCCTTGCAAATGTACCCGTCGATATTTGAGACCAACATAATGAACTGGAACTGAAACAATCAGAATCTGTGGTGATTGTATGTGATTAAAGCCATATGTAGTAAAAATAAAAATAAAATAATGTCATGCTCATGAACAGACAAGTATTTAGCAGGTAAAACCAAGCATGTATTTTCTAGTTTGTCACGTTCATAACAAGTATGGCTGTGTCATTTGACAATACATGTTGTGTGAAAATAAAAAAATATCGTGGTCCATTCTGCCAGAGTAGTGCCAACTGCTGTCTCAAAACCAATGGGATTAAATGGTAATAGCATAGTAAACAACAACAGTAAACACATACCATTTACATACATTCTCAAGGTTTGTGGAGTTAGAAGTTATAGAAAGACTTTTTTATTTGATGAAAAATGATGCATTGAGAATCTGAAAACATCATAGTGAAATGTTAAACAAATGTGCTCATTGATGAAGTCAATGCACAGTTTCTATTTTGAAAATAATAGGTGACTTTCCTCATCAAAAAGTTAACCAGCAGAAGAAACTGTATTTTTTGCCTTTGGGTCCCCAATGGCCAGGAAAAAAAGCTTTTAAAATTGTTTTTTTGGTTGGGAAACAGCAGCTTGCATCAATTCAGCCCATATCCTTTCATAGTATGGTCTATTATTTATTTCATTATGTGGTAAATCACACTGCTCACATGATCTTTGCCATCCTCCATATAAATGCAGGAGTAAAATGTGCATCCATGTGACAGATCCAGGTCCAGAAAACTGTACTTTATACACTATGTCACTGAACAGTCTGCACAACACACTCAAACAACACTAACCTCTTTTATCAGTTAGGTGAAGACTTTGTATATTTACTTTACACTGAATCAGAAGTTTAATTGAAAGTTGGCATATAGCTTCTAAAATAAGAGAAAAAAAAAAATCAAATAAAAAGAGGACATTATTAATTTCCTGGGTATTAGTTTCAAAATTCAAGGGCACATGTCACCCCCTTACTCATAGAGTTACACTGGCTACCCATAGCTGCCCGCATCAAATTCAAATCTTTAATCCTAGCCTACAAAATTCTCAGTGGGTCTGCTCCTACCTACCTAGGTGCACTGATAAAAGTTTATGTTGCCCCACGACCACTCCGCTCATCTAGGGAACGTAGTCTGGTGGTCCCCAGACCTTGCACAAGACAATCCAGGCTCTTTTCATGGGTCGTTCCACGTTGGTGGAACGCCCTACCAAGTGCTACAAGAACAGAGGCATCCCTGCCTATCTTCAAGAAGCTCCTGAAGACCCAGCTCTTCCGAGAGCACCTCCTATCCTAACACTTTCAAACATTCCATTTTAAATAATCTAATGAGGTTTCTCCCAGGATTATCACAGATTCTTCCAGGATTATTTCTGGACCTGCTGCGGTGGTCCTGCCTCTTCCCTGCCCTCATCATCACCACTCACTTATCCTCAACTGCCTCCATGTGTCTCCCCCTACTACCCCCTTCTCCCCCAGTCTCTATCACTCTCTCTTTTTCTCTTTCTTTACCCTCTCTCTTTAACCCCAACTGGTCAAGGCAGATGGCCATCTTCCAGGAGTCTGGGTCTGCTCGAGGTTTCTGCTGTTAAAGGGAAGTTTTTCCTCACCACTGTCACCAGTCACAAGTGTTTGCTCCTGGAGGATTCTGTTGGGTTTCTGTCTCTCTTGGCTTAGAGTCTGGTTTTGACCAACTCTATATATAGTGTCATGAGATAACTTTTTTTGTGATCTGGCATTATATAAATAAAATTTGATTGATTGAGTGATTTAATTGGTTTTCCCCTGTAAGTCGCTTTGGAAAAAAGCGTCTGCCAAATGCATAAACATAAACGTAAAATGGAATGAGAAACAGGCCCTTTACATGTGGCCCATTTATTTTAAATGGTTATTTGTTGAATTTAGACAACATGAGCCATGTCTTCCTGAGACCCAGCAGTGCCAGAGTTACAGCCTTACTTAGAGGGAAAAACACACAAACAAACAAACAAACAAAAAACACTGTCCACTGCAAAGGACATTCCATTTTTTTTTTTTAAGTATCTGGGAAAAACTGTTGCATCATGTCGTTTCCATTGAAGCAATTATTTAATGTGAAAAATGTTGTACCTTCCTGGGTCTCAGGAGGATATGTGTGCCATTATCTGGATATGAAATGCCCCCAATATGATATGGAATTTTAGTCATATGACACAGCCTTAACAACAAAGGCCACAATATAACTGACAGTGCACTAATGAAATTAAACTAATGACCATTAGCTTTAGTTCCATCCTGAAGTATTCATTACTCTTGAAACATAAATACCATTAGTCAAATTACAGATCTGCCGTCTTCCTTGCTTTGTTTAAAAAGCCAAGTTTTTAAGCCAATGAACTGTCTTATCATCAGTATCTTTATTAAGACGCGTCAAGGGCTGAGAAATTCCTCTGTGTTGTCCAACTGGGATAGGAATATTAATCTCTTTGTTAACAGAGAAATCAACTCTCTTGTGCCTCATATCGTTTCACTTTGTCTGGCAAAACAAAAACTCACATGTAAACTACAAAATTCTTTTAGCTAAGTGTTGTCATGCACACATTAGGAAAAGCCTCAAAACATCTGTTGAAACTGCTGTCCTGCCTTGGTCTTGCTTTGAGGATCAATTTGAAATGCAGGTTTATGCACACACATGGTCAAACAGGACATTATAACCACATGTTAATGCATCCCTAGTCAGCCTTGTCATTTGTTTTAGTCAGAAAACAACAGCTGCTACAGAATACTGGTAAGTACATAATATTTTCAAGGACAGTCTTCTAGTGTGGGACACATATTTGTCACTGATGTTTCAATGTTAATGCTAGCCTAATGATGGGTAAATGTGGACTTTAGATTAAATTAGTAGAGATGTCATGTTGTCACGTGTGCTGTCAGGTCAGTTCAGATTCTAGCTCAAACACAGGGAACTGCAACAAAGCTGAATGCATCATTACTTTGTCATTAAAAGTCTCAAATACTGTTACATCTTAGCACCTACTATCAAAATCCCTTCAGCTCCATGGTAAACCTAGGACCGAGTAAGAAAACATGTTATTACCAACTAGTGCTGCATGGTATTGGGAAAACTGATAATCTGCAGCATATAGGATTACAGATACTTTGATCAGAGAACTGGAATATCTCTATTGGGAAAGAATTACTAGATTTGTAGAATGTTGGATGTAAGGTACTTGGGAATAATAACTGCACTGAGAAAGGTGAAAATTTATGATTTTCATAATTCTATAAATTCTTCTCTATCACACAGACTTCTCAATTGGCTTGAAAATTTGGAAGTAGAGTTTTTTGTGTGTTCTGCTATGTGACCACTCTATGTATGTACATTGTGATCATGATAGATAGATAGATAGATAGATAGATAGATAGATAGATAGATAGATAGATAGATAACTTGGTAGGGAAGATATAATTTAGATGTGTCTGATACAAGGATACTGGAGTCACTGTTGAATTTACTATAGCCTAGTTGTTTCACGATATTTTGTCAACTATCAAGCACTACATAAAGAGTCACACAAATCAGGCCAAAACAAAACATAGATTAAGAAATACATACCCTTATGCAAACCACAAATGAGAACAGCACCAATAATATGTGGTCAATAAATTGTATCTCCAAAAATACACTGGATAAAATGATTTAAAACAACCTGACATTGAATATATGATGAACATATAACATGAATGACGTAAGAGAATAAACTATGACCTGTTACTATAAGACTTGAGGTGCATTTGAACATCACCGCATCTGTGTTTATGTAAAAAAACGGATGCTTGTTCCTGAACTAAGGCTTTGCTGGAAGTGACTGAGTTGTATTCGTCTTTCCGGAGATTTGTGATTCAATAAGGTTTCACTGTCTCGCCAGTTATTGGTGATGATATGTAGCACATGTTATGTCGAGCGGTGAGCAGTGTTAAATTAAGTTTGCCGCTAAACTGATTTCACTACTTATAAAAGCCCAACACTTGCTAATTAGCCGACTAGCCGAATGATAGAAGGGCACGGGGTAAGACGGACAGGAAGCGTTAGCTTAGAGCATTTAAAGATTAAATATAGCTGTAAAGTTAAGAATACGTGCATAAACTCGCATATAGTGCCAGTAAATATTTCAAAACCTCTGAAATGTGTTGTTTAGTGTTAACGCTTGCTAGCTTATAGTCCCATGTTAGCCTGTACCATGCTACACACACGGCCTCCTTGCTCCGTCTTTGAAGGGCTTTAGTTTTAATATTTCAAACACTCTGGCGCTTAGTAACACACTTGATAATAGAAACTAACAAACAACTTATTGGCATTTACCTGATAGGTCTGAGGAACATTTTAGAAGCAGCATTGATCACAGATAAACGTCCCAAGCCCAGAAGTGACATTGAGGACGCCATGTTTGTTGTCAACAATGACGTACGGCGAGCGAGAAGGAACAAACAGTGCGTATGCGTGACGGAGACAGCTGGCACAGAAAGGAGTGCGATGCTGCATACTGAAATGACTTCGCAAGGATGTCACACATACAGCGAGACATGTCCAGACATATCTACAGTCTGGTTAGGGATCGGGTGTTTGCCTCATATCACAAATAACGATGGCCGTCGTATTAATGGTGAGAAACCCAACACATGTAACAGTAATGACCCAGTATCTGTGGTTTGGACTTACTCCTGAAAACTATTTATTTTTTCTCCAATTTCCTCTTTTTACGTGTTAAATTTGCCAGTATAGTGACTGTAACACTAATGAACACAGGTTTGAAGTGCTGAAAATAAATTCCTCATTAAAATCTAATTTATTGGTTATATGTGTAAAAATTTGTAATTCAAATTTGAAAAGTTCTTTAATTAAAATGACATTTCGATGTGATGATGATGACTTACAGTTTTTGTAGACATTATTATTATTGTATTGCCTAACTACACCTATAGGTTGTTTTCTAGTCATATTTTTGGATATGGTTTGTATTTGGCCACGTCAAATGAATGAAATGGCTTATGCAATAAGTTTGTCACACTGAGCTGAAACTTAACGTTAAATTTTAAAAAAAAAATTGCACCACAGCAGAGTATAATATTTATTTATGTCTAATATATCCAAAAATGTTCTAATATAAGCTGAGATATTGGTGCACAACAACTCTAGGGCTGCAACAAATGTTTTTTTTTTTTTTTGTTAATATTGATAAATGAATTTGTTAATTTTTTTTACAAAGTCCCATAAAATGATGAAAAATGATGATGCCCTTAAATGTTTGGTTTGATCCATTTTCCAAAAGTATTCAATTTATTGTCACAGAGCAGGAAAGAAACTAGAAACAAGCTTGAATCAGAGGATTCTGACATTTTTCTTTTAAAAAGTACTCAAATTGTGAAGTGATTCTTTAAATAGTTGGTGTAGTTGACGCCTAATGAATGAATTAAAAATAATTGTTGCAGTTCTAGACAGCTCTTAAGATACATTGTCAAAAGTGGAACATGTAACTTCCAAACAGCAATTAAACAGCAGAGTCTGAGTATAAGGAAAAAAAACTTTTATTGTTTCACTCTTCATATCTGTACAAATACCATCAAACTTTGTATGTACATATGACATTTACATAAAAAATACAAAACTATATATTCATAACAGAATTTTGTATTTCTCTTGTGATGTTTGAAAATAAAAATGCATTCTGACAAAAAAAGAAACAAAAAGAAGAGAACAGTGATGAAGTCTGATATAGTGTCAAGTACTGCAGTGGTACTTTAAACTATTTCAGCTCTGCAAGAGCATTATGGAGCACAATGGCAAAAAAAAGAAAAAGAAAAAAAGACAACACACAAATGTTAATGGCACATTGTTTCCAAAAAATAATCAAGTATTATCCAAAAACTTACCTTTGCTATAACATTTTGAGACAAACTGCTATTGAATAATGTCTAATGAAGTCCATGTGGAAATGAATCATCTAAAGAACTAAAACTGAAGAAAAGTTAGAAAAGAAAAACAAATGGCTCTTTTTTTCTCTTCCATGTCATCACTGTTGTGTATTTTGAAAAAAAAAAAAAAAGAAATAATACAACAAAAAATTAAAAAACAAAAACAAAAAACAAAACCATTGAGAGAATCCCTTTGGTCAGTTATTATGAGTTGTAAACAAACCAGTTAACACTTCTGTACATAAAATGATTGATATATTCCCAATAAATAAACACACAGCCTAAACATGCATTTACGTACATATGTATGTGTGACATAAACATCTGTGATAGAGATTTGACAGTTTTAACAAGCAGATTTTTACAGCTCAGGGAATGCAATTTACAGCTTGTAGAGGACTTTATATACTTACACGGTAACAGGACAAATAAATAACACTGCTTCTCTTTGGACAAATATATTTCTTCATGATAAAAAAAAGAAAGAAAGTAAAAGGAACAACAACAAAAAGGGGTGAAATGAGGGGTAACACATTATATAATGGTAGATAGTAAGCCTGACATTGTAAATGTATAAATTACAAAACACACACACACACACGCGCACACACGCACACACACACACACACAAAACAAACGAAACAAAAAAAAAAAACAAACAAAAAACGTATAAATAAACATCTAGCAGACTGAACTATATGTATACTTCCTTTTTCCATTAAAAAATAAATAAGCATACACATAATGTACAGTAAGGACATGATTCCTTTGCCCTATAGGACTGTTCCCCTACAGTGATGGGGGGAGGGGGGGCCTATCCATCCAGTACAGAAGATAAATGGACATAGGCCATGTAGTCTGAGTCCTCATCTTCCTCATCCTCCTCCTGGTCTTCTGTAATAGCTAAATGGGAGAATATATGGTAGCTGTTGTATGAATATGGACCACAACAGCGCAGAATATCACTGAATGTTCTCAAAAAAAAAAAAAAAAAGACAAAAAAAAGCTCACAACAAAAGCCACTGACACACAAGCTCGGACTAATTTGTTTGTCATTTGTTTTATGATTGGTTATGTGTGTGTGATTATGTGCGACAACTGCTAAACGTACATATTGTAGCAAGTCAGGATTGCAAAAAAGAGAAGTGGGAGGAAAGGTAGGGATGGATGGATGCACAAGAGGTGGTAGTTAATTTTTTTTTTTTTTTTTTGGGGGGGGGGGTCCTAGAAGCAGACACACATGACATAACACACACACAAAACATATGCTCTGGTGTTCTAGGATTAGCTAATATCTTTTTCTTTCTTTTTTTTTTTGAGTGGAGACGGAGGACTGACTGACTGACTGACTGACTGACAGCCTGGGAAGCAGGTCAAACATCATCAACACAGCTCTGAGGTATTTTCTCTTTTCTTTTTACAGAAGAGATTTACATCATCGGACATTAAAAAAAAAAAAAAAAAAAAAAAAAGCACACAAGCAAGAGCAAGAGTTGACAATAACAAAAAAAAAGAAGAAAACAAAACAGGCAGTCCCTCATCAATCCAAATGGATTTACATATTCTGATAGACAACACATTCACTGGCAAAAATAAGCACGAACAATAGAAGTTAGCTGATTTTCCTAATGCTTGAGATGAGGAGTAATAGAATGATTCTACAAGCATCTGAATGCTTATCCTGCACACTGTAAAATATCACATTATATTCTATTTTTTAGCTCATGAGGTGATCATAAAGTTGGTCCCTTGGTTTCCATTGCATACCTCGAGGCACGTCACATTAAGGTACTCAGTCAGGAGAAGAGATAGAAAAAAACAGGGAGACATCTCTTTCACAACTTGGCAACTTGGAATGTAAATTTGATCCTTCCTTGAGGCTGTTGTTCAAATTGATGTTTTTCTTTTTTGTCTTATGGGAGAGTAGGAGCAATCAAACAAATAGGTAGTCTCTGCATGAACCATTAGTCATAAATCATGGCACCAATGTTACAATCACCTTATGCACAGTCGTATGAATAGAGTTTAAAAAAGGGTTCTTATATGTTGACACGTTGGCAGCGTGATGTATGTCACAAGAGGCAGTGCATTATTATATTCTGAAGTGATTGATTACAGCCAAAAGAAAAAAAAAACAACAGAAACAAAAATAATACAAATACACCATTGAAATTAGCATATGACTGTGGGACTGTTTACAGACTGTAGATATGACCGCTGCTGTAAAAATGAACAAAAATGGGATTTAAGGCTCCGGCAGGTCTCTACTATATCAGCGATTAAGCTATAAATATCAGGATTGTTCCACTGCAAACAACAATACTTTATTATTTGAGTTACTGACCAGACTCTCAGGACAGCCTGCTTCATTCATTCATTCGTTCGTTCATTCATTCATTGCCTTCCTGTTATTTTGTTTTGCAGATTGGAAAAATACAAGAACAAAACAAAAGCCAGTGACAAAGACATGCAAGTTCTTCCATTCCCAAGTCCTTTCTGCTTAAGATGTGCTTGGTGTTGGTGAAGTGGCCTGGAAGGGTGGGATTGACTGATTGATTGACTGACTGATTGGTTGGTTGGTTGGTTGGTTGATTGGTTGGTTGAATGAGGGGAGAATAGTGGGGGTGAAGGAGGGCACTCTCAGGGAATAGTTGGGAAAGCAACACAAATATTGTCTTTTTGCTTGGAGAAAGGGACAGGGGGAGGTGTTGTTTCATATTTTTCTTTTGTGATTTACTTACAGTTGCAAGATCCCGAGTGCTTGACTTCCAGCAGTACCCCCATTGAACAAGCAGCTTGCTTCATGGCACATTCGCTGGGGTATGTAGTGTTGTCGCTGGCGCACACCGCCTCATCTGTCCTGCTCTCCGGGCAGGTCTCGTCGCACAGTGAGCAGCGTCCCCGGCTCATCCTGGCATCCCACAGACACTTTTTCCCTGCGCTGCACTGGATGTCCTCACACGACTTCGCTTCTAGGAGGGCAGAGAAGGAGAGGAGAGGAATCAGCACATGAGAAACCTCTGATCAGATGGATTATCATTGACGCTTTTCAAGCAACATCAGGTTTTTTGGAGAGCTAAGCTTGGAATATAAAGTAAATCCTGCTTTATTGGGTTAAATCTTGTGGCATTTTTAAGACTACATGATTTAGACTGACTGCTCTCTGGATGCAATCTGACTCAAATATTAACTTGAAGCATGTCTTCATGGCCCCCAGCACTCCCCTGTTTTCCTCTCTCCCATATGGGACAACAGGCTGCCAACATCAGGAAATAATAAGATGTCTATCATTTCTTGAGCAAACACTAGAAACTACTAACGCACATGCGCACACTCTTTCTGAGACCCCCTCCTTAGTGGAATGTTGGCAAAAATGGAGAGTGAACAACAGGGCCAGAAAAGTAAATGCATTCAAACAGTATTCAGAGTCCTGCAGAAGTCTGCAGCCTCCACGTGCTGTGGGGTCACACTTACTGATGCATTTGCCCTCGTACGCCACCCCGATGGACCTGCCCAGCAGACAGGTAGCTCTTCTCAGGTGACACGCGCTGGCGTAGATGATCCCGTCATTTCCACACAGGTACTGCTCGGGAGACGTCACCTCGGGGCAAATCCGATTACACGTCACACAATATGCGTTATTTGTCTGGTCCACCACGCACGTGGAGCTGCCGGGGCACAGGACGTCACGGCACGTTTCTGTTCACAAAGAATTAGAAATGTTTGGTGAAAAAAAACTCAAATAAGAGGCAACCGCGGGGTTTTTAATGCATGCTGTAAAAAACAAAAACAAAAACAAACAGTCCGAACAGTGGCTTACTCTTGCACTTTCCCTGGTACTGCACATCCAGGTCGGGGTGGCCTTTACACTTCGCCTTCAGCAGTGCGCATTCATCTTTGTAGGTCTTGCCATCCGAGCCGCACACCGGTCCTTTCCAGGTGATGTTGGAGCAGTCTGGGGCGCACACGCAGCGGGGCTTACTCCTCCTGTTCATCTTGCACCTCTTCCCAGGCCCGCAGTCAACATTATCACAGGTTTCTAAAATAAAACGCCGGTGTTATGTGACGCCAGTTAGGATTATGGACTTGTGCGTTCAACTATACTGCATTAATAGAGCGATTTACGCACGCATTTTTGCGCGTAAATCATGATAACTGCACAATGAAATGCATTGACTGAGGTGTATTATGTGGAAACGAAGGGAAATGAGTGCACCTCCACCTTTGCAAGGTATGCAATTAGGGGCTCCGCCATTGAAGATCATCCACCTAAACAGCGTGCTATTGGGGACGTCCTCTTCGGTCCAGGATGTCCCCAGCCGTCCGCTCCGACAGCACTCCTCCCTGCTCATCCCGGGCATGTAGAGCACCTGGCACCTCCCGTTCTTGCCTTGCTGTAGCCAGCAGTTGCCAGCTGGAAACAAAACAAAACAAAACAAAACAAAAAAAAGAAACACACTGAAAAAGAGCTCCAATGTCGCATGTTGACTGTCTGAAACACGTTGACCCAGACGCGTTAGACACACACACACACACACACACACACACACACACACACACACACACACACACACACACACACACACACAGTGCAGGCAAGCCCCGTATTATCCCGCGACGCTCCCCCCCTCCCTCCCTCTTTTCGCCCTCCCGGCACTATTTTGTCTGATTTTTTCTTTTTCTCTTTGCGAGACTGTTAACACTTGCATATCCCATCGGTGACTGACAGCCCTTACAATGCAGCCACAAACCAAAAAGTAAGGAGAATCTTTGGAGAGAGGAGGAGGTGGAGGAGGGGGTGGTGGTGGGGTCTTTATTCCCAGAGCCTCCTTGTTATCTCTGGACAGAAAGTGGAGTGTCTAGACAGTCTTAAATAGCAGCCAATCTCTTTCAGAAAACCACGGTCTTTAAGGTAATAAGACTCAACACAGCAGCGTCTCCAACGCTTTCAGAACAATATGTATCCACGGGACAATTTTTATTAATGTCTGCAAATCAAAGTTTTATTTAAACACGTAAAAAATAAAAGCAAGTTGTGTTGTTTCCAACGCGTAAAATATTCTTTCATCCAGCAGAATGTTTAAACCGACAGAGACACACATGACATGAAGTGTTGACGAACTGGTTCAAATTGAAGACAAATGTCTCTGACATATACTTAAGCCTTAAAACGAAAAGAGGCACTTTCCATTTTTATTCCTGTCACATTTTAATATCGCATAAAAACATCTTTAAACACAACTAGATGCGTGCGTAAAAATAGAAAACAGACGCCCATAAACTCCCCCTGGATGTGCATGAAGTTTGTTAGAGGTTTGAGCAGAACATCGAAACACTTTGAAATGTTCATGCAAAAAGTATGTGAATGTGTTCAGGTATTATGGAAAGCTGACGCTGCCACCAGCGCGGCGTGGCGGCTCAAACGTGTGCGCCTTCAGCGAAGGCTGCAAAAAACTTGTCTTATAGTGTCACTTTAAAGTGTCCCATATGGCACCTGTTTTATGGACGTTTTCTACGCACGCACTGTCTGCTGTGGAGAGTTATATCAGCGGAGTGAAGAAATAGGCAAACTCCCTCCTAAAAGTTTCTTGGTTTGCAGGATCCGACAGTCGTGCGCCTGAAAGTCGAAGTTCACCCAAAAAAAAGACGCAAGATGGAGAGAAAATTAGATGAAGAGGCTTACCTTGAACTTTTTGATGTTCCATAAGGTGACAAAGCCAAACGAACAAGAGAAAAATGCCCGGGTGGAGGTGGTGTTTCAGCATCCTAAACATGATGGAGAGGCAAAGTGGAACCACGTACTATTTGACACAGCGCAAAAGTAATCTGCTTAAGGTGGCAGTGTTGAATAAGTGTCAGTCTGAGAATGCAGCGTCTCTTTTTAAATCTATAAGGGGTCTCGGGTTGACTGTCTTTGGTGGGCGGTCTCCTCTTCTGTGGGGGTGGGGAGTTTTTTCTTTTCTTTTTTTTTTTTCTTACCAAAGTTCTTTCAATCCCAATCAGGTGACATCGTTACAGACAACTTTCTCTCGCCGGAGTAATTAAAGTGTATGGAAAATATCCCTGCATTTACAACAAACCAGCATTACTTCTGAATCTTACCGGTCGCTGTCAGGTATCTGAAACATCGAGCAAATCAGGCAAAATGTGCCAAGTGATGAAAATTTCGTTTTGGTGAAGAAAATGTTTAATCCTTTTAGTTTATGGAACATACACAAGGAAGACGCACAATGCGCTTTTACGCACGTCTTAACATGAAATATGTCTTTAAAGCAATTATAATAATAATGATGGCAATAACTGTAATATTATTAATATCGACAGGAACAGCAACAACAACAACAACAATAATAATAATGATAATAATAATAATAATAATAATAATAATAATAATAATAATAATAATAATAATAATGACATGGATTGGGCCATGAGGAGGGCCTGTTCCACTCATACCTGTCCTTCACATTCAGACTTGGGTGTAACTGATATTTTTTCCACCAACTGCAGAAAAAAAAGTGTAAATCTTTTGATGAGAGTTGCCTTTTGGATATATATCCGTGCTCAGACAATAATAGAATTCATAGTAGTCCGCAGCCGCTCTGCTAATATTAGAACAGACAGTTGTTTGGGTTTCTCTCCCGGGTCAAGCTTTTAAATATAATCAAACCTGTTTCCGAAGAGGCTTCAGACAGAGGAGAGCAGGGTGTAGCGTTTCATTGAATGAACACACACACACACACACACACACACACACACACACACACACACACACACACACACACACACACACACACACACACACACACACACTGCTGGGGCTCTACACTGTCTCTACTCCTTCAGAAGTCCTTGCGCGACCTCTTCAGCGGAACTCGGGTTACAGCTCCGCAGAGCGCACAGCGGACACCTGGGTCCAACCACCCCCCAAAACATGCCGGTGTCCAGCCTCCACACAGCACATGCACCCACACCACGGGCCGGTCCGGAAACAGCTCAAGCACCACTTCATTTTTCAGTTATTAATAAGGTACACTGGTCCACATCCCTCCTGAGGTGACTTCTCTAAAGTTGACCTTATTCCTTAAAGATGCTGACATTTACTTTTCTATCAAGAATAAACAGATACAACATTCAGTTTATCTACAGCTATTACCACATTTTTTATATTCTGTCTATAAAGTATGTTTTCTTTGCTTCATCTCTGAATGGTAAGATCGATAAAAGTGTTCTGTCAGAATTAACCCATGAAGACCCAGAGCTATTTTTGTGAATTCCAAAGGAAATTTCCCCTCTTCATTTAACCACTACAAAGTGGTTAATCACCGTCTGTTATAATATTATCTTTCGTGTTTTTGCAGTGAAAATCAGGTATTTTTGTATATTTAATTGACTGACATGTAGATGTTCAGAAAAGTACATTCAAATGTTATTATGTCAGAAAAAAAAAAAAAAAAATTAAGAAAACATGATAATTTCAGGAAAGTATCACATTAATTCTACCTAAAAACAACCACCACAGTCATTTGTTAAAGTACATGTTTTTTTTTTTGTGTGAACTCATGTAGACATTGATGGTGTTTCCATGTTTACTACAGAGACCATGTATCTGAAAAAGACATCTGATGCAGTGGAAAAGCTGAGAAAGTGCATTTTACTTGAATTATTTCACTGTGTTGATAGGATTAGAAGTTCAAAAGTTGTGAAACATTTTAGATCAGTAGATGCCTTTGGGTCTTTGAGGGTTAAGAAAATATGAACTTGATTTGAGTTCATCTGGATTATATTAATTTTAAACTGTAAGAGAAATAAAATTATGGTATTGATATTTTTTGGTGACACTTTGCAAAAACATAAGCTACATTAATTAACGTTGGTTAATGCAGTAATAAGCATGAACTGACAGGTTAACTGATGTGTTTAGCATGTTCTAATGTCCATAGCCTTTCTAATGATTAAATAATCTATTAATTAAAGGTTTCATATATATATAGTTCCTGCATGCTTGTGTGCTCACATGGTTCTTGTGTTGGAGTCTGGTGTTGCACATTCACACCTTAGAGGAGTTAAGGAGACACGTGCAAAAACAATCACAGACAAAGCAACACCCAGTTGTATATTTTGGGGTTAATGTCACTTTAAATTACATTAACACCTTTCTTAGTAACACTTTACAACAAGGATGTATTATTACTAATATGATGGTGAGCACAGACTAACAGTTAGACTTATTAACTGTTAACTAATGTGACTAACATTATATAATGTCTATAGCATCTTACAGTGATTAGCTAAATAATATATACATTAAAACATTAATAGCAGGAGCACCACTGGTTAAGGAGTATTATTGCATTAACTAATGTTAATCAATGTACATTTGTATGTTAGCTAAAAGGAACACCATTTTTAACAGATTACGAGACACATTAACTTTTAATTTAAGGTTAAATAAGATTTGCATATGTTCATGTGTTTACACGACTTCATTTCTAAGTGAACAGTACTTACTGTTCTAGAAGAGCACAAGAGTCTTGTACATACTAGTGTATCGGCTACATTCACAGATGGAGGAACCAGGACAGTTGTTCGCTTATAAGTTAGCAGAGTGCATGAGCAAAAAACCTCCTTATTGAACTTTGAATATTAGACACATTAATAAACAAAAATTGTTTGTTAATGCTTATTACTCCATTACATAATAAGTACAAATGTAAATGTAACCTGAGTGTTACTCATCTTTCATTTCTGATCACAGGTCTACGTTTTATTTAAATTATTTTAACAACAAAGTGTCTGTGATAAAATAAATGTTAATGAACATATTTACACATAAACAGTGGTTGAAGACCTCTGTTCTGAGGTGTGTCTCAGTGAGCACGTATCATATTCCATCTGATCTATCAACTAGAAACATTGACTCTTTTTGCCAACTCTGCCTCAAGAATTTGACTTATTTCCCCCAAACTGGATGTCAAATGATGTTCTAAGCAGCAGAACATGTATTTCACTGTATCAGTTCAGTTTTAATGTTGGTAATCCCTAGATGAGACATTTTTTAAGTTTCAACTGATCTGCAAATGTTCACTGGATGTTGAGTTATGCTCAGCAAATCACTCTGGGGCTCAAGTGTGTGATTTGTGAGATCAGTGTCTTTGAAGAGTTGAAGTTTCCAAAACACCTGACATGGGGAGTACATTACTGCCACTGCTGTATCAACTTTAAAGTGCTGGCTGTTGTCCTAAAGCCATTAATGGCATCAGCAGAAGGACAAGCAAGACTGACTGTCCCAGGCTCAGTACGGGTTCAAACAGATCCAAGCAGTGAATGATGAGTCCGTGGAGTGGATATCGCCTGCAATTACAATGACAGTAAAATCACTGTCACAGCTGATATGCATCAGACCACCGGTTGAACACCTGGGACACAGAGGACAAAACCTTTTCATTGGTTTGAATTTGATGCAGAGTTTCTCCATAGAACCAGAAGTTGTTATTTCTGAAGCATGATGTATGAAATAGATATGCATTTGATTGATCGATATGTTATGTTTAGAGAAACAAAGTGTGTTTTTTAACCGTGTTTTGCATTTACAAACCAAACTGTCAGTCAGTGAAAAGAGCTTTTGCAAAACATGTTTTCCTTGTTAAGTTTTGGCAGGAAATTACCTCCTTATATTTAGATGAGTAATGACATGCCTCTTTCATTCGCAGTCATTCTTTCTAAAATCTCTAACGAGAAGACAGTTCACATCTAGTCAAAGTCAGTGTGTAACAGTAACAGTTTAATTAATACCATAACACATAACTGTCCCAGAACATAAAACAGTAGATTTCACACTCTGGAGAATGCTTTTTATTTGGTTCTACTTGGATACAGCATGAAAAAGCAAAAAACAAAACAAAAAAAAAACAACAACATAAAATAAAATAAAATAAAAAGAAACTGAGGCTGTAATACTGTGCACCTGGACAATATCTCCACACAATATATTAAAAAATGTTCAAGTTTTCATTGTCGAAGGAAATAAATCAAAAGTCAAGGACTTGCCCATCACCATGTTAACAATAATCCCTGCAGTGCTACATAAGAAAAAGAAGAAATCTCAAAAGAAGTCCAAGTGAAATCGCTCCATACTTGGTAACGCTGAAATCTGACAAAGTGCAAAAAAGGCCAAGAGTTATTAAATAATAGGCTATGACATCATGTTTGATTTAGAGTACATTACAGCAATTTGTGATCAATCATCCCAGTGTGACATGGATCAGTTATTTGGCCGTCATCTGCAGAACCCACACAGGGATCAATTCACAAAGGTGCTCAAACACTTTCACTGTATCTTATTTCATCAGCTATTTCCACACTGCTCCCTGTACACATACACACAGAATCCAAAGGCTGTTTCACAACACTGTTACTGCATGAGTAATTGTGAAACAGAGCAGTTCAATCATTTATCACATTCTACATATCCCCTCCAACAAGGAAGGCTGGAGCCCACCTCAAAAAATATGCTACTTATTACAGACAAATAGTATATTCCACCTCGCCAGATTGAGGAAAAAAAAAAAAAAAAAAAGAAGAATGCTTAAGACTCTGCTGGGTGCTGGAGTTGGCCTGTTCAGAAGGAAAATATTCAGAAAGGCATTCCGGAACAGTCAGGGGACGGGCTGACTGAGCTGTGAGAGAACAGGACAGGCAACAATGTGAGAGGAAATTAATCGAGTTTGAGGGAAAAACCTCGACTGCACTGATGTTTGTGGGGTTCAGGCCAACTGGCGGTCCTGGTAAGGTCCAAGTGGAAAAGAAATGAAAAGATAAAGTAGGAAGAATAGCGTTATCTATATTATGATGATCAATGTGTAATGATTGACGTTAAATGTTGAAGTCATTGACAGAACAGTGGAGAAATAATGACCAGGGTTACTTAGAACATGCTGCCATCTTGTGGCAAAGTTGTACCAATACACACACACACACACACACACACACACACACACACACACACACACACACACACACACACTGTCCTATATGTAAGGAGTTTCCCTGTACATGGATACTGTATGGTGCACCAGAGTCAGATAATGAACAGTAACAGTATAAGCTGTTCTATTGGTGCACACAAACTGACAGTCATACAATAAAAATATTCACATCAAACCAGCTGTGCCATAGCCTTTGGTACAAAAACACAAAATACCACTGTCAAAAAAACACAAGTAACATCCCAGAAGTCATAGGCATCATTCTATTCTTATATAAACTCAAATCTGACCGACGGAGCTTTTATCTTACACTGTGTCGTACAAATACAAAAAATAAAGACATATTCATGTTTTTTTCTACAAATGATTTCCATTTCCATGTTTTCCATAAAAGTGGTCAGCATTATTCACATATGCACATTACAATATTTTGTAAAGTGTAAAATTCAAGTTGGGGACAAATGTATGGTGTTAATTTCCTGCCAAAATTGAAACAAAAATGCGTTAGCAGCATTTTGTGATCCACTAGTGAACACAATACAGTTTTCAGATTTGAAACGTGATAAACAAACGAATGCATTTCATTTTCCAAATACAAATCACAATTGACAAATAATCAAATATGCATCATACTTAAGTCACAAATACAGCAGTACTATATATAAAAATATAGCCAACAAAGACAAAAAAGTATCACAAAAATATTCCTCCTGTTTGTGCTGACAGATTTCCTGAGTAATTCATCTTCAGCAGCAGGTGGCGCTATGAGTCAATTTAAAAGCACCAGCACTGTAAGACTAGTCAAGTAATGGACACACATCTAGTAAGTTTATTTTCAGACATTATATGGATCAGATGACATCAGTCCCATGTCAGGTTGGGCAATTTTAGTTTTACAGTGTGAATTTTACACACAATAATAATCTGAAATCCATTAGTCATATTACAGAAACGAGCAGTACGGATCATACATAAGGTTGGATTTCTAGAACACACTCATAATCTGTTTATTCAGTCAAAACTATTAAAAATCCATGATCTTGTAAAATATTATACAGCAATAATCTTATTTAAAGCATTCAACAAATTACTACCATGTAAAATACAAAAAAACTTTACAATTTGGGAGAGTACTCTTAATTTGAGAGGCTTTGGAGATTTCGCATTACCCAAATTTCAAACCACTCATAAACGTTTTTGTTTGTCTGTATGTGGAGTGAAACTTTGAAACAGTCTGGACATGAAACACAAGCAATGCCAAAATATCCACTGATTTAAACTGGTATACAAAAATATGGTCTGGTCCCAGTATAAAGATGGAGGGTCTTAAAACTGATGTTCCATCAATATTCTGTCTTAAATGTTCATGTGTGCTTGTTGGTCCTCATCTAGTGTGTCTGTGTTGTCCTTTACCATCTGCTGTTGTTCTTACTATCGCTGGTATGTGCTGCTCTTTACCATTAGTGCTATTGTAGTTTTTTTTTGTTTTTTTTTTCTTACCATTGTTGGTATGTAATTATTGCTGTTCTTTACCACTTGTGGTATTGTAGTTTTTTGTTTTTACCATTGTTGGTATGAAATTATTATAATGTAAGTTCACGGTTAACTGTTAGCTGTGGTTACACCACCAGGAATGTACTTTGTTTCTATTTTTCACACACATTTTGGTTATACAATGTAAATACTGCCAAATGAGTTCATTCTAATTTGGTATTGGTCTATTTTGTTCATTGTTCTGGCTTGAAGTCACAGGACAGGAGTGAGTATTTAAAATGTTATTATGTTCAGTTATTTGATGATGAGAATGGGGGTGGGATTACATAAGTTTTTCTTCTTCCCACTCCTTTTCAAGTTTAAATGAATGATTTTTTTTAAATTTTGAATTTGCATGTATTCTGTAAATGCTTGAAATAAACAAACAAATGAATGAAATTAAAAACAAAGAAGATGTGAGTGCCTAATATGTAGTGATGCTTCATGAAGCATTGAAGCCTTTCATCAAATTGGTTCAATCCAGCGCAAAGCTTCTTGTGTCTTCATTTGCTCCACTAGGTCATCTATTGGACAAACAATGTATTACAGGCAAAAATATCAGTTGACATCAATTTGAAGTGTGTGGTATTTTATATTGTGTCTATGTTATTATCGTTAATGAAAACTAATGAAATGACGAAAACTAGAATTGTAAGAACATTTTCGTTAACTGAAATGAATAAAAACTATAATTAAAAGAAAAAAATGATAACTAACTGAAACTGTATTGTGTGCTTACAAAACTATCTAAAATGGCTAAAAATTATAGATAAAATTCCCTTCGTTTTCGTCTTTGTCAATGTTGGATTGACACGAAATCGATTTATTTCCTTCAAGCAATTTTAGCTGCTGGCACCATAAGATATTTAACGGTCCGTCACTTCTTGTCACTTGTCGTTTAGAGTAGTCTTCTGGTCCCCACTCTACCTGGAAACATGGAGACTAAAGTTGGGAGAAAGCAGCAGAGTCCTGTCTGGGATTTATTTGAATACGACGGAGAAGAAGAGAAAAGATATGAAAAAACTAAAACTAAGCATTTAGAAAATAACGAAAACTAATAAAAAATAGCAAACCTGCTCTAAAAACTAATTAAAACTAACTGAATTAGAGAAAAAAAGTCAGAACTAAATAAAACTAAACTATAATGAAAAATCCAAAACTATTATAACCTTGGAATGTGCATGTGTATGTGAACGCTTGTTGGGAGAAATCTGTCTCTTTCTTGCAGGCTCCATATCAATCACACAAATGTTGTTGATAGTCAATGCACAATCAGTCAGAATGCTCAGAATGTGAGGGATCCCCATAGCGTTTCATTTACATTTACATTTATTTCGAGTCGCGCGCCAAATCACAAACCACTTTCTGAACTAGAGGGGGGTGTGGCCGGCCAGCGAGGCTTCGGATGACACCGCATACATCACTGATACAAGCCTCGACACACACTTCACATAGCACTGCCTGGATTACTCAACACATGCCTCGATATGGAACAAATCACTACTATTATGGTCCTTAAATGGACGCCATCTGCTGTTTTGAAGGATGAATTACTCAGGACATTTGTGAAAAAAATCATCAAAACACAAACAGAAGAAAAACTGTGACAACAAAAATTGTGTCTCTTTGATTTGTCTTTGTAAGACATATTTTTGTACTTGCACAATATGATGTAGTTGCTTATGAGCCATGATATATTAGAAATATGTTGTGTATTTGTTATAATTCAATGTAATTAATTCTAATTCAAATACTAAAATGCATCAATTTTTTTTTTACTTTGTTTTGTGAATCAAAGAGAATTTGTAAAAAAAAAAAAAAAAGTTTTGGCAGGAAATAAGAAACCATTATTTACTATGTTGAATGTGGCATTTTTAAAGTAGTTATTTTACAGGTTGAAACAAAAAGACATTTTACATTTATTCCGAGTCAGTGCACAACAGCCACAGTCACTGCAGTTAAGCAGACAGAACGCACACTCTAATAGCAGTAACCTTCTGTAAAAAGGACAGAAGCATGAATCCTGTTTATCCACAAACACAATCATTTACATTTCTTGTCAATACCAAGTTTCCCAGTGACTGACCTGTAGTCCATTTGCACTTTACAGGAATCTGTGAAAGTACCTGTATCCACCCTGGAAATACCCAGAGGGTGTGTGTTCAGTCTACAGTGCTTCATCTACAGCGTCGTCATCACCCTCCTTCTGCAGCTGTTGGTACTTCCGTTTGAAAAAGCCAAACTAGAAAACAATCGTCGTATGATTTAACACACAGCTCTTAGAAACAGACAATGTTCTTCCTCTTTTTGAAGCATTCGTACTCACCTTCCATAGGAGTCCGACAGCCAGAGCCAAGAGCAGCAGACCCGCGATGACGCTGCCGGCGATCACTCCGACTGGAACGTCCCCTTTTTCCCCAGGTTTATTGATTGTCACCACCACCTGGACAACAGCAGAACAGTACACTTACACCAGACCCAGCACAAATTTAACCCTCAGAGACCCAAACAGCCACAGGAGACCGAAAGCATCTACTAATGGAACTGTTTAATTCACCAGGTTCACCAGGAAAACCCATGGAGTTGGATCAGTGACAGTGGATGGACACACTGGGTTTATGTTCAGTTAAACCACACAGACCAGTGCGACTTTTGAGTCAGTTCCTAAATGAATTTTTCTCTCTATTTAACCTTTCTTAAGTTCATTCATTCATTCATTTTCTGAACCCACTTTATCCTCACTAGGGTCACGGGGGTCGGTTGGAGCCTATCCCAGCTACTTAAGGGCGAAGGTGGGGTACACCCTGGACATGTCGCCAGTTCATCGCAGGGCCCTTTCTTAAGTTATTTATCACCATTTATTGTAATAATATTACTAGGGATGCACCAATACCACTTTTTACCAGACCGAGTACGAGTACTTACATTTGAGTACTTGTCGATAAAAAGTACTGATATGAGTACTTAATAATCCCATTCCAGTTCTTCGTTCCTTTTGTAAATGTGCTTTATTGTCATTAGTCTGACTGGAACAAGGTGCTGCTACTGATATTTAATGTGCTGGAATGAGGGTTTCTGAATTAATCCACCAGGGGGCGCCGCTCTTAATTAACCATACTGGACAAATACCACAAAGAAGAGTAAAGTTTTTTGAGAAGAAGAACGTCAGTAATAACAAACATAGAGATGACAGAGGTAACATTAATGTGATACTAATATTGCAGTGTTTTCGCTGGTAAGGTTTAAAATCTTAGCTTCAGCAGGAAGAGAAATGAGCAATAAGTTTGGTTTTCACTTCCGCTGACCCCCGGCCCAGCCCTGGGTAGCTGTCATAAATGTGTCAGTAGTTTTTCTCTAACTCACACAGTGGCTCTTTGAACAGATCCTCTACCTCCATGGTTTCCGCTGGTATTCTCTGTCTGGGTACGCATCCGCCAGCAGCTGGAAAACGGATGGAATGTACGCAGAGGACGGACAGAACGCTGCGTCCGTATCTGTCTGTGTCTGTAACGTTACTTGCAGTCAGCGTTACTTTTATCACTGTCATTTATTTTGAAAAATCTCCACACTCTTCACACTCCCCACACATTATTCGTCCTCCTCGTACCTGCTGCACTGAACTGGGAATGTCACAGGGCTATAGTGGTATCGGTGCATTTGTATCGGATTACTTTTACGAGTACAAATATAAGTACGCACACTGAGTATCGGAGCCGATGCCCAATACTGGTATCAGATTGGTGGATCCCTAAATATTACAATGAAAATCAGGTATTTTCCAGTATTTAATTCACTGATCATGTAGACCAGGGGTGTCAAACTCATTTTAGTTCAGGGGCCACATTCAGCCTAATATGATATAAAGTGGGCTGGACCAGCAAAATAATATAAATAATAGGATAAGAACTTATAAATAATGTCAACTCCATAGTTTTTTTCTATGTTTTTGAGTGAAAAAAGTCAAACTCCATAATGAAAATGTTTACATCTACGAACCGTACTTGAACATAACATGAACAAATATGAACCTGAAAATTCTTAAGAAAAATAAGTGCCATTTTAACAATATTACGCCTTAGTTTATCATTTATACATATGCATTACAACTTACAGATCACAGTGGATCTACACATACGCAAAACATTTAGTAACAGGCAGAATATTGGTACAATTCCACATACTTCTCTTAAGAAATTTCAGATTATTCACATTTTTTATAAAAGGCTAGTCTGTAAATGTAAACATTTTTGTGTAATTTAACTTTTTTTTTTATACTACAACAAAGAGACCAAATTGTAGTTTTCATTATTTATAGGTTATTGTGATAGTATTTTACTGGTCTGACCAACTTGAGGCTGAATTGACCTAAAATGATTCTAACATCCTTGACTGTTAATATCGTCAGTGTAATTTCTGCATTTCACAAATTCAAACCAGGGGCCGGATTGGACCCTTGGGCGGGCCAGTTTTGCCCCCTGGGCCACATGCTTGACACCTGTGATGTAGATGTTCATAAAAGCTCAGATTAAAGTTGATTGTCATAATATCAGAAACAGAGAAAAATTAAGAAAACATGACTTTTTCAACAAAATATAACATTAACTCAGCAACTGCGTCCATCCACTGTCATTGATCCACTTCCATTGTTTTTTCTGGTGGATCAATGTTGTAGAAGATGACAGTGTTTCCATGGTAACTACGGAGCCTCTGAACGTCCAAATGGGTCATATCTGATGACCATGAAAAGATGACAAACTGTATTTTACACTGTTATTGACATGTATTGATAGGATTAGTGGATCACCAGGTATTAAACAGTTTAGTTCAGCAGATGGTTTTGGTCACTGGTGGTTATTTAGGTCTTTATGGGTGAAACCAGTGTTTCTCAAACTGTGGCTCTGGCCCCCTAGGGGAGGTGTGAAGACTTGCCGGGGGGGGGGGGGGGGGGGGCATGGGATCACTCCTGGGTGTTGTTGTTTTTTTTCTTCAGGTTAGAACATGTAGCAGGTGGAACTAATGTTTTAGTGTTGGAGCACCCTGGACTCATTTTATGGACGTACACCAAAGCAATCTACTGCCATGGTGATCTGTCACTAGACTAGACAAAAGTTTAGGTTTGGAGAACGGACAAGGATTGGACTGGAAAAGAAACATGACACGTTTGTGTTTTTGCACAGTTTGTACAAACATGACACGTTTGTGTTTTTGCACAGTTTGCACAAACATGACACGTTTGTGTTTTTGCACAGTTTGTACAGTTTGTACTTTAATGTTCTGAGATGTGCAATAGAAACAGGCTCATTACAGCCACGGATATTGTTCAAATGTTCATCTTTGTTACCAAAATTTGTTTGTTGTTCTAAATAAAAGTAACTTTATTGTCATAGTTGTAAGATAATTGCACATTTCCTATTTTTGTTTGGAAAAATATGGTCTCAGGGAGCAGTCTGGTTGAATTTATTTGTATTGTTCAAGCAAAAATTTAAGTTATTCCTAATTTGCACAAGTTATTCGAGGAAAAGGAAAAAAAATATTGTTACGATATTGATGTTTCTTTCAATAGAAGTTATAATTGCACCACTGTTACACTGTTGTTGGGGTTGAGGGGGGCTTGGAGATTTTTCATCCTCCAAAGGAGGACCCTGAGACACAAAGATGGAGAACCACTGAGTTAAAGAGAGATTTTGTGGAAAAAGTCAATTTTTCTTTAGTTTTCTCTGTTTTGATAAAATAACTATAAAATGTACTCTGAGCTTTTATGAACAGCTACATGATCACTGAATTAAATATAGGAAACTAGATGACTGACACTGAAAAGCACAAAGGATAATATTAAGAACAAAAAACACACAAAAAAACAGGGATAAATCATTTAAGAAAAGTTAAATGCAGAGAAAACCTTCATCCAGGAGCTGCTGGGTCTTTATGAGTTAATCTAATGTAAATATCTCATTGTATTAATATTTTCTCTTACAAATGACCAGAAAATACACAGAGTGAATTTAATATAAGCCAAAATAAGTGTTCAAAATGAAAATAACCATAATTTACTTAAATATGATTGGTCAGAAAGTCAGCATATGATCTTACAGGAAGCTCCTTGAGGCCAATAATGAGCAGATCAGGATTAGAAGTCTCAACATCAATGGTGGAGGTCAGCTCCACAGTCTGATAGGTGGCCTACAATGACGACAAATTCACATAAATAATAATACAAAGTGTCATCCTGAAAATTCATTCATATATCAGTAACTAAAACAATAAATCAAAGCAGAATGAGGAGCTGATAGTTTTAAATATATTTACTGTGGTGAATGAGCCGCTCCAGATCCTGGTTTTGATCTTTATAAAGTAGTCCGTTTTTACTGCAGTGTCTTTGATAATGCATTTTATATACTCGCATTTTGCAGTGTTGCAGTCCTGTGAATAAAACACAAACAGCAGTCAAAAACAGTGCATGATTCATACAGCTTGAAGGGTTGTATCAAAACATCATCAAATGAGAATATGTTTAACTCAAGACAACAGTTTCAAATCTTATCAGCACAGCTTTATGAGTATTAGCAAAGGGAAACCACAAGGCTCTATTCTTGGACTACATGCATTCACATTTTTAATGAATTGATTATGTGGAAAAGTAGAAACACTGTGTTTCATTTGTTTGCAGATGATGCCACTTTATACATAACAGTTGTCCATGCAGTTAAATGCTTCGTATTTGGCTTGATCTTAAATTAGTGTTAAATGAAGACGAGACAAAATGTTGGAAGTATCTACACTGCCTGGACAAAAAAAGTCATACATGCAATATTTGACTGCACCACCTTTGGTTTTGATTACAGGAGACACTCACTGTCACATCTTTTTTTTGCCACAAAATGCTTATGTAGTGTCACAATAAGGTTCATAATATTTTTTCCATCCATAGTTGCATTAATTTTGGAGAATTGATGATGGAGAATCGACCCACTGCATCAAGTCTTCATCACATCCCAAATTAGAGTCTGGACTTTATGGAGGCGAATCCATGTGTGGAAATGATGTCTCATTCTCCCTGAACCATTCTGTCACAAACCTGATGATCCTGATCAATCCTGGTATTGTCCAGTCTTTTAGGCGTTAAAGACATGAGAGGACACTTACTGCATCAGTTAGAGTTCAATAACCTTTTCCAGCTGAAACCTTCTGAACCACTGCAGTACTGACCCATGGAAGGATCTGAACCATTCGCTTAGTTAAATCCAGGCAGTTCCTTTTTCTGTCCAGGCTGATTATTTAACTCTAACTGATGCAGTAAGTGTCCTCTCATGTCTTTAACGACTAAAAGACTGGACAATACCAGGACTGACCAGGATCATCAGGTTTGTGACAGAATGGTTCAGGGAGAATCAGACATCATTTCCACACATCGTCGGCTTCCTGATAAAACCTGCTAAGTGACATTTTTGGTTGGGAATAAAAACCTGCTATCTCCCCTATTATAGCTTCAAATTTCAGTCTCCTGTGAAAGTTGTTTACATACCATCATAAGTACCAACATTAAAGGAACAGATTTTTTTTTTTTCATATTTCACCGTTTCCTGTTATCTAAACAGTTTTTTGTTTCTCCTGTAAAATTTGCCAAAAGTCACATAGCAGGTTTTATCAGGAAGCCGACAACATGGATTAGCCTCCATAAAGTCCAGACTCTAAGGCTACGTTCAGACTGCAGGCTAATGTGGTCCAAATCCGATTTTTTTGCCCATATGTGACCTGTATCCGATCTGTTAAAGACAGTTGGAACAGCACTAATCCATTTTTTTCTAATCTGACCCAGGCCACTTTCATATGTGGTCCTAAATCTGATATGTATCTGATATTTTGCGGTGCAACTTCAGTCTGAATGGCCAGGTCACATTTATCTGACCTTTACGTCATTGAAATGTGACAAACATCACAATTCTGCATCCCAGGAGAGGAGCGGCCTGAAAAAGCATATTTACTTCCATAAACACAGTGTGTGCCTGCGTGGTCACGTATTACATCAGGACCTCTTTTGCACATGTGCGTCCCTTCAGGGTCACATTCAGTTCATACTCAAAACTGATAGAAGTCACATTTACAGGGGTTGGACAAAATAATGGAAACACCTTAAAAAATCAACAAAATATAATTTAATATGGTGTAGGTCCGCCTTTTGCGGCAATTACAGCCTCAATTCTCCGAGGTATTGATTCATACAACTTGTGAATTGTCTCCAAAGGAATTTTAAGCCATTCTTCAGTTAGAATACCCTCCAACTCTTTTAGAGACGATGGCGGTGGAAATCGACGTCTTACTTGAATCTCTAAAACTGACCATAAATGCTCAATAATGTTGAGGTCTGGGGACTGTGCCGGCCATACGAGATGCTCAACTTCATTAGAATGTTCCTCATGCCATTCTTTAACAATTCTAGCTGTATGGATTGGGGCATTATCATCTTGAGGTGAAGGTGTTTCCATTATTTTGTCCAACCCCTGTATATGTTTAGTAAGAACGAGCACACAAAAAAATTGGATTTCACCTAAAAATCCAAATTGTGCATTAAGACCTGCTGTCTGAACATAGCCTAATTTGGAATGTGATGAAGACTTGATACAGTGGTTCGATTCTCCATCATCAAAAATCAAAAATTAATACAACTATGGATGGAAAAAATATTATGAACCTTATTGTGACACCACATTTGCATCATGTGGGAAAAAGATGTGACAGTGAATGTCTCCTGTAATCAGAACCAAAGGAGGAGCAGACAAATATTGCATGAGTGACTTTGTTTTGTCCGGGGAGTGGATAAGTACATGACTGACCATTTTTTCAATGCCTCTGAAGCTCTCCTCAGAGAAGGATACTTGGTGAGTCTTCAGCCCAATCTTCAGCGGGTCAACGTGTCCACTGGAATCACAGCTGACAGAACCTCCCTGCAGGACAAGACGCCTTAGGTGATTTAATATTGTTTTACACACTTCACACAAAAACCTTCTGTCATGGCATTGGTAGTTGGAGCACTCACAGCTTGTGTGTTCACATTGGTCATGTAGAGGAGCTTATTTCCACCTTTGCTGGTCGTTGGCAGAGCTATGGTCAGGTACACGAGGCTCACAGGTAAGATTCCTGTTGAGACCTTGGAAGTAACTTAAGTAGATTAGTTTAACTCATAAAGACCCAGTGCTACTTTTGTGTCAGTTCCCAAATGAAATTTTCTCTATATTTAATCTTTCTTCAGTGATTTATTACCATTTATTATACTATTATCGTCTGTATTTTTCATTTTATCAGTATAAATCAGGTATTTTCCTATATTTAATTTACCGATCATGTGGATGTTCATTAAAACTCATATTAAAATTGAAGGTTATTATATCAAAAACAGAGAAAACTGCAGAAAAAGTGACTTTTTCAGTAAAATATATCATTAACTGAACATAAACCAAGCAATTCCATCCACTGTCATTGATCCAACTCCATGGTTTTACTGGTGAATCAATGTTGTAGAACAGGGGTGTCAAACTTATTTTAGTTCAGGGGCCACATCAAGCCAAATTTGATCTGCGGTGGGCCGGACCAGTAAAATAATAACATAACAATATATAAAAAATGTCAACTCTAAACTTTCCTCTATGTTTTAGAGCAAAAAAAAGTAAAATTATGCAATGAAAAGATTTACATTTACCAACTATCCTTTAAAACAATGTGAATAACATGAACAAACTGAAATTTCTTAAGAAAACTAAGTGCAATTTTAACAATATTCTGCCTCAGTTTATCATTTACACATGTACATTACAACATACAGATCACAGTGGATCTACAAATACACAAAACATTTACTAACAGGTAGAATACTGTTAAAATTACACTTAAGACATTTCAAAATGTTCATATTTGTTTAGGTTATTCATATTTTTGTGAAATGTTAGTTTGTTTTAGTGTAAATACAGTAAAATGGCATGAAAATGTTTACATTTATGAAGGGAAAAATGTGGAGTTGTGAGTATTTACAGGTTATTATGATAGTATTTTACTGATCTGACCCATTGGAGATTAAATTGGTCTGTGGAACCTGAACTAAAATGATTAATATCTTCAGTGTAATTTTTGCATTTCACAAATTCATCTCAGGGGCCAGACTGGACCCTTTGGCGGGCCAGATTTGGCCCCCGGGCCGCATGTTTGACACCTGTGTTGTAGAAGATGACAGTGTTTCCATGGTAACTACAGAGCCTCTGAGTGTCCAAATGGGTCATATCTGATGACCATGAAAAGATGACAAACTGTATTTTACACCAATGATTTACATACAGTCTACTCTCGTTAAACCGCCCGCCGTTATACCGCCATTTTCGCTCACCGCCGACCAAAACCATTGCACAAAAATCCCCAATGCATTATTCCATTAGCTACCGCCATTTCCGCCTATCGCCATCCGCCAGCCCAGTTCCATGCACAAACAACACTTATACCATTGATTTCCCGACCGTTATACCGCCAGCGTGATTGCCATCAAGTACACATAAATTTTAACAATGCACTGAAACAAACGCGCCAGACGCTGATCGTGACAAGCTACGAGTAGGTCTACGGAACGGCCACCGTTCATTTATCGCAGAACACTCAGTAGGTCAGGATGTCGGGAAGAGGACGTGGGATTAAGCCAAAGCCTCAAGATGATGGGGTGTCATTTCCCGACACGGTATAATAATGCTTAAAATGTTTCCCCACTTTAAATGATCCCTTACAACATAACAGAATCAAGATTTATTTAGAAACGCAATTAGAACGGGTTAACGGAGGCAGCACAGACATCATATAGTAAAGACATGCACATTATGGACGCAACCCGTTGTAACGCCATTTTCGCTATACCGCCAATTTGGCCGTGAACGGAAGTTGGTGGTATAACGAGAATAGACTGTACATTGATTGGATTAGTGGATCAACAGGTATTAAACAGTTTAGATCAGTAGATCCTTTTGGTCGATGGTGGAGGTTTGGGTCTTTATGAGTTCATGAATACAAGAAAAAATCATATGTTTGAAGAAGCAAAGTCATCCAGTGTACCTTAACTGTGAAGTTAAACTCTGGGCCAATGTCATCCAGAGTTTTCACTGTTGTAACCACTGGAATGGTAGCATCTGCCACGTAGAAATTAATATTTGACTCCCTAGAACAAAGGAATGTTAAAATGACCACTTAGCTTATATCAATCAGTCTTATAGTGCAATACAAGAAAAAAAAAACAAAAAAAACAAAGAAAAGTCACCTAGATAAAACTATCCCTGCATCATAGCGAACAGGAATGGATATGTCCACACGATTGTCTGCAGGTCGTTCCTCTTTTCCATCACTGTAAAGGAAAAACAGTACAGTACAGAGTATTACTGTTCATGTCAGTAAGTGTTGCTAAAAATCACCACTATTCATTTGGTACCTTTTAGCTTCAAATTTCACCTCAGCTTGGTTTTGCAACTGATTGAAGTTGTAATCAAAATTCATTCTAAATGTGACCTGTGGTGAAATAAGAGAATAGTTTAATTAATGCACCTGGACATAAAATGCAATTATTTCTTCATAGAAGCTGTAAAAGATTCCTTTCTCTGTACGTACCTTGTCATCTTTTTTTAATAAGGGGTATCCCACTTGGCAGGCGACAGTTTGTGCTTCTGTTGACGTACATCTGACTCCATCTGTCTGAGAATTTATTGGAAAGTTAATCACTGTGATATTGCCTGTTATCACACTGACATGACTGTATTTTACTAGGCAGTTTTAAAAAGTGAAAGTGAATAGGACATACAATACTGAATGAACTTTTTAAATAACTGTATAATGTACATTGGGATTAATTAAAATAATTAGGATTAGCTGAGTAGCCTGATGGACACAGTTGAAGAAAAGAAGAAGAAAAAGTATTTAATTATCATAATTATGGAGTTAATTTCCTGCAAAAACAAACAGACAAAACATCTATATTATAAAAGCCAAGTGGCCTCTGTGTGCGTGTGTGTGTGTGTGTGCGCGTGTGTGTGTGTGTGTGTGTGTGTCTGTGTGTGTGTGTGTGTGTGTGTGTGTGTGTGTGTCTGTGTGCGTGTGTGTGTGTGCGTGTGTGTGTGTGTGTGTGTACGGGGATTCACACAAAATCCATACAGAGCTGCAGTTTGTCATACTTATGTATTTTTGGTCAAGGAACAGACTACCAAAAACAGCAAGTTGATAGGACCAGTATTTTGGGCATTATTAGTAATTTTTAGGGATGCACCGATACCACTTTTTTCCAGACCGAGTACGAGTACTTACATTTGAATACTTGCCGAAACTGAGCACCAATACGAGTACTTAATAATCCCATTCTAGTTCTTTGTTCCTTTTGTAAATGTGCTTTATTGTCATTGTCATTAGTCTGACTGGAACAAAGTGCTGCTACTGACATTTAATGTGTTGGAATGAGCGTTTCTCAAATAATCCATCAGGGGGCGCCGCTCTGAATTAACCATACTGGACAAATACCATGAAGAAGAGTAAAGTTTTTTGAGAAGAAGAAGAAGAAAGTCAGTAATAACAAACATGGAGACGACACAGGTAACACTAATATGATACTAATATTGCAATGTTTTCGCTGGTAAGGTTTAAAATCTTAGCTTCAGCAGGAAGAGAAAAGAGAAATGAGTGAGAAGTTTTGTTTTCATTTCAGCTGGTGGGGGTCCACACCGCTCCGTACTCCCGCTGGTATTCTCATTCTGGGTACACATCAGCCAGCACCTGAAAAATGGATGGAATGTACGCAGAGGACGGACAGAACGCTGCGTCTGTATCTGTCTGTGTCTTTAACGTTACTTGCAGTCAGCATTACTTCTATCACCGTCATTTATTTTGAAAAATCTCCACACTCTTCACACTCCCCACACATTTTTCCACCGCCACGTACCTGCTGCACTGAACTGTGAATGTCACACAGCCGTAAGTGGTATCGGTGCATTTGTATCGGATATCTTTTACGAGTACGAGTACACACACTGAGTATCGGAGCCAATGCCGATACTCATATCAGTATCAGTGCATCCCTAGTAATTTTGGAATACAATAGCCTTACAATCATGTTGCTATGACTAGAACGCTTTGGCGGTGACTGCTGGACAAATGCAGTACAGCAGGAATGAATACACAACAAAAACTGCCACATCTAGAACCTGTGGATCCCCATGGGTCAACATGTTAGTTATTATTATGAGTTGTTCTATCTGACAGGTGTCAAACATGCGGCCTGCGGGCCAAAACCGACCCCCTAAAGGGTCCAACATGGTCTGTGGGATGAATTCATGGAAATCCAAAAATCACACTAAAGATGTCATTTTAGTTGAGGATCCACATACAGACCAGTATGATCTCAAGTGGGTCAGACCAGTAAAATAGTATCATAATAACCTATAAATAATGACCGCTACAATTTTTTTTCTCTTTATTTTAGCGCAAAAAAAAAAAAAAAATCCAACTAATTTCCATGAAAATGCTCCCATTTACAAACTCTTTTCACAAAAAATGTGAATAACCCAAACAAAATATGGACAACCTGAAATGTCTGAAGAGAATTAAGTGTAATTTTAACAATATTCTGCCTGTTACTAAATGTTTTGTGTACTTTTAGATCCACTGTGGTCTATAAGTTGTAATACACGTGTAAATGATAAACATATGGAAAATGCAGTTATTTCAGGTTGTTCATGTTATTCACATTTTTAAGGAAACATTATAGATGTAAACATGTTCATAATGTAATTGTACTTTTTTCACTGTATTACTTTACTGGTTCAGCCCATTTCAGATCATATTGGGCTGAAAGTGGCCCCTGAACTAAAATGAGTTTGACACCTCTGTTCTATCTTATAATCATCATTATCAACTTCAAAGTTGCTGAATACTGTTGAAGACACTGTTTCCTAAGTGTGATGTAAAGAAATACTGTGTATTTCTTTTGTTTGTGATATTTTAGCAGGAAATACGGTCCATATACACAGCTATTTTATGAACAGTCTGATTAATGAATGCATGTTAGTACTGACTACCAGGTCAGTGTAAACGTTAACTCGTGATGACATTATAACCACAGATATGATCACTTACCAGAGGAAACACCGAGGAGTAGTAGAGGTTACTGGAGTATGTGACCAAAACCTGTGTGTTATAGGCGTTCTCCTTTTTGTTCTTCACAATAACCTCAAACGACAGCTCCTTGTTGCTGGCACTGACCAACACCGGCTCCGAGCTGCAACAGAAGAGTTCATATGACCGCACTGCATTCAGGAACAATCTGTCAATGTCATATTTAACCCTTTCATGCATACTGGTCACTACAGTGGACAGTTATTGTACAGCTGTTCTCCTGTAGAGTCATGGGTTTTGTTGTTTTAGTTCCATATCAGCCAACATAGTGGACACTAATGCATCATCCCAAACACTGCAATTCATACCATTACTGTAACTTTGCTGTTCTTGATAAACCTGATCTGCAGTAAATCAATTAAAAATCAATCTTTTCTTTTCTTTTTTTTTTTTTTTTTGCATATTAACTCCATGAAGTGAGTAATAACTAGTATTAGAGTATGTTAAAATGTGAGAAAACATCAGAGTAGGGGCATTAAAAATGTTTTTATATCATAGTTTTCACACAGTATATAACTTTATGATTGTTATTATTGCTATTTTTGTCACTTTAGCCACTTTAACAAAGTTGTTTATATTTTTATTTCTTTATTTTTTTCTTGTATTGATGCATACTGTCTTGCACTGCTGTACACACTTCAATTTCCCCCTTGGGGGATCAATAAAGTATATCTTATCTTATCTTATCTTATCTTATCTTATCTTATCTTATCTTATCTTATCTTATCTTATCTTACTTTCTGATGATGGGTTTTAAATACATGTTTCTTTCCTTCAAAAATTAAATACATGATGTCCAGCTGAGTGCACATTTTTGTAACTCCATGAAAAAAATGCTCTTAAAAAAAAGAAAAGAAAATCGATTGCATTGCTTTTTTCATGCCTAAAGAGGAATAAAATCACTCAAGAAAAAATATTAACTAAGGTTCTCATAATTCATGCATGAAAGGGTTAAAGGAGCACACTATTACTGTCAGTATACAGTATGGGTGGAGGGGTGGAAAAAGTATTAAGGTCTAGAGCTGAAGCTATTGATTATTTTTGTAATCAATTAATCTGTTCTTGTTTTCTTAGATTTGGTTAAATTAAATGATTATTTGAATTGGCAGAAAAAAAAAATGTGAAAAAGACAGAAAAGAAAGTAGCTGGGCTTCAGTTACAGTTTTCTGCAAAATAAAAGCAACATTTCTACAATTTTGACAGAGTACAATTGCTACTTGTAGGTGTTTCCATTGAAGAGTGTTTGGCTTCTGATGCGTGATTCTAGTAAAGTCCTGTCTCGCAACACATCGTAATTCTCCTAAAATACTGTAAAGTTCTCACAAGATTCTCACTGAAGGAAGATGGACACACTGAGTTTCCTTCCAAACCTCCACAGTGTTTCCACTGTAGTGTGGGTTCCTCTACTGCTGTTACAGTGACTGTCTTCAACTAAAGAAGAAGGAAACGTAGAATCGTCCAAAGGCAAAGTCCTTATTTATGGCAGCAGTCACGTGGAATGGATTTATGGGAGGGAATTGTACATCAGGAATTCACCAACGAGTTGTGGTTCCAGAATTTCTGAATGACCCTGGCAACGTTTAATGAACTGTGTGATGTTAGTGAACCTCTGGTGGCACCAGACTTGTCCTGCCCTCAGGAAGCAGTTCTTCCACAAAAGCCAGTGTCTATTATCTGATCCAAACTAGAACCACCTGTTCTGAGTACAGGGTCATAGGGGAGACATTTGGCCTGAGCAAAACCACTGTGCATAGATGGGTGAAAATGTGCAAAATCTGTTTCCATTACACTTCTGTGCAATACTTATATATCGAAACGTCCCAAAAACCACCTCATGACACCGTAAAACTTTTTTGCGATCTTTGACAGTTTTTGCGACATTTCGGTGTTTTCATTACCAGTTTTCTGTTGCGCAATTTACATTTTGCACATTTCTGACTGTAATGGAAACCCAGCTAATGACAAACAACTTGTCCTTAATTCCAGAACCAGCTGAAACAACAACCACAAAAAGTATAAAAGAAAAGGATATATAAACAAGAAAAGTACTTGGAGAGCACAGACCTCTGCCAAGACAGGACGCCCCCCCCCCCCCCCACCGAAAATTTCCTGAAAATCTGTCCATATCTTTTCGAGTTATCTTGCTAACAAACAAACAAACAAACAAACACGCAAATGCGCAAACATGAAAACACATAAAGCAAAGTGATCACAATACCTCCTGGCAGAAGTAAAAATATCTATATAGAAATGATAACAATAAAAACAGTATAAAAGTATATATAAAAATATCTATAGAAATAAACAATAACAAACCAGTCCAATGACTTTGCAAACATCAAAATCTGAAAAGTAACTAAAAGTATCAGACAACTGGAGTGGAGTAAAAAAAAATGCTTCTGAGATGTAGCGAAGCAAAAGAAAAAAGTACCAGAAAATGGAAATAGTCAAGTTAAGTGCAGAGGTGTCCAAAGTATTCCCATCCATTCCTCAGGTAGAAGTATAGATACTAGGGTTTAAACAGACTTCTGTAGAAGCTGAAGTATCAACTCAAGCTTTTTACTCAAGTAAAAGTGTAAAAGTACTGGTTTCAAAACTACTTAAAATATAAAAGTAAATGTAAGGGGAAAAAATGCCATTAGGACAAAAGCTTAGGCGGCTCCACAGGGGCCTGTAGTGCACTACCCCACCTCCTAAAACACATGTATCTAAAGGCCATAATGACTATAATGTTATATTAAAATGTTAATGTTGAAACATTTGGGATGCACTAGTCTACCTGTTTCAGCCGCATATATGAACACTGAAAATGAACGCATTTTAGAGCAATGTAAATGTATTAAAGAACCATATATGTGTCCTACTGAGAATTAACATGTGTTTGATGGAGCTGAAGATATGATGACGAGTTGAATATAAGTACTGGAATGGTGTAAAAAGTCAGGTGTGATGGATCCTGTACAAATCATGTCAGAGTGGCATATGTTTATACTTCTAATCCAATCACAGTCAAATTCACTCTATCTGGATGGAGCGATTCATCTGGATAGTTTTTTTTAATTTGAAAGATGACAAGCCACAATGAAAACAAGCTGAAATGAAATAAGAGTAACAGGGCTATTTTTAAAATGTAAGGAGTAGAAAGTACAGAGAAATGTGTGAAAATGTAAAGAGTAGAAGTAAAAAGTCGGCTGAAAAAGAATTACCCCAGTCAAGTATAGATAACCAAAATTTCTACTTAAGTAAGGTAATGAAGTATTTGTACTTTGTTACTTGAGGCCTCTGACGTTAAGTGTAAGTAATTTAAATATGTACTTAAGCAGGATTGCTGAGTAAAAGTACACAGGTGAGTATACAGGTGTACTGGACTGAAATGACATACACATTTGAACATGAAAAAGAATTCTAAAGCCGCCTCTGCGCTCAGACCAGACCACAACATGAACCAGCAGCTGCAGAGCCGTGTGTGATCAAATGTGTGGAAAAGTCCTTCAAAAGGCTCCGCACTGTGTCTGAAAACATCTTTGTTCACATCCTTTCATCTACGTTAATTTACTGAGCAAGATATCATCCAGAGTCTGCACGTTCCGTCATGGTACACAAGTTTGAATGGAGTGTTTTATGGGCTGTGAAGTCGCTGCATAAACTGGAAAATTCTAATTCGAGCGGCTATTCTCAATTAATGCAGTCTCATAAAACACAAAGACCAGAACATGTTGTCATGGTTGTTAGGAGTTACCAAGGCGAGGGATTTTAAGGATTTTTCCAGATTTGAATCTATCTGCAAACAATTCTTTCTTCTCCTTCGAGTAAGCGTGTGTGACATTATTAGTATTAGTAGTATATTTTTAAGTTGTCATGCTTTTAGCCATGCTAGCCCAAGGTACGACCATATGAATAGGACTGTAGCAGCTCAATAACACCTCTTAACACCACTTTCCTGTGAATAAATGTGAACTGTCTGCACGGTACCGTCAGAGACACTGTCATTGACTAAAAATACAGCACAGTTTGATCATTTTTAAATATAGCCTCTGACTTCATGGGTAAAAATGTGTTTTACAGCTTCACATAAAAGACTCGACATTTAAATGGTTCATAGTAAACAAAATCATAGACACTATTCAGCCCTCGTCTGTCACACAGTTCCTTCAGGACTTCAGCTCTGAACTAACGTTGCAAGTGGTGATACCAGGGTTCAGTCTCCCCGACACAAATCCACCATTCATCATACACACCGCAAGAATCAAAATCTTACCAAGTGTATCTTTCTCATTTCTAGTCAAAATATCTCATCACACTTAAAATAAAACATAATCACCTAAAGAGTAACTTTTCAGTGAGATATAAGAACTTATTTTTAGACAATAGATCTGGAAAATCTTGCTTCAAGAAATCTTACCAAGATAATTTTCACTTGTTCCATTGGCAGATTTTTTTTTTTTTTCTGAATTCAAGAAAAAACTGCCAGTGGAACAAGTGAAAATAATCTTGGTAAGATTTCTTGAAACAAGATTTTCCAGATCTATTGTCTAAAAAGGAGTTCTTATATTTCATTGAAAAGTTACTCTTCAGGTGATTATGTCTGATTTTAAGTGTGATGAGATATTTTGACAAGAAATGAGAAAAGTACACTTGGTAAGACTTAGATTTTTTCCAGTGTAAGTTTGTCTGTCATCTTTTCTTCCATTGCTATGAGTCTTCATTTTGCCAATTCTAAACTCTATTATTACCCCGCCCCCCCGAAGGAGGAGCAAGGGTATTTTTATTTTTTTTGGTTCAGTTTGTTTCTTTGTTTGTTAACACTTTAGCAGTAAAACCATTGGTTGAATTCATACCACACTGGGTTTATAAATTGCCAGTGACCCAGAATAGACGTCATTACATTTTGGGAAAAGTAGGTCATAGTTCAAATTTTTAATGAATTTTAAAATTTTTATGTATAATTGACAAAATGTGTCTATGCTGTCTGTCTGTACTGACATCAGCACACGCATAAACATGATGACATCACCTGGATCGATGCCAAAATAAGCTACAATATGTATGAGCAGTGGGGTTTGTTGTTCCTGGCAGCGCTTGTTATTAGTACAGTAGTTCCCAACTTTTTTTGGCTCGTGACCCCATTTTAACGTCACAAATTTCTGGCGACCCCAGACATTCAAAACGGAGAATTTTTTTAAAATTTTTTTTTGTTTTGCTAAAATTTATTTGTTTTTGATCATGTAATAGTTTGCTCTACTATATTGCAAATGAACGTTAATTTTAGACGACATTTAGGCTTTTTAATTTGATTTTCCTTGGTCAGGATATGTACAGTCAGTCCAGCTTGTATTTACTAGGCGGACAATTAATACTGAACAAACAAGAACTCAAACTATGAATTATGAAAGAGCTGCAGCATCTGAAACCGACCACAGTGAACATTTGACAGATAAACAGAACCACAGTGCTTCAGTTTCAGAGCTTGTCGTGTCTTTTATGATTGCCTCTCGAAACTCACCATATATTTTTTATTAGTAAATTTTGTTTTGTTTTGTTTTATCAATTACTAGAAATTTCAGGTGACCCCATTTGAATTCCAGGTGATCCCACGTGGGGTCCCGACCCCAAGGTTGAAAAACACTGTATTAGTATCACAGTCATTATGCTACACCACATCGCCCTCTACTGGATGTAGAAGTACATTTTGTCATTTTAGAAAGTTAAGTTCTACGTCTGTAGCTATTTTGGTGAAAGTAACTCAAAAGTAATACAAGAGTCATGTAACAATTCTGAGAAAGTAATATTGTCAGGTAATGAATTACTTTTAAATAACAGTAACAACTAATCTGTAATGGATTACAGTTTGGAAGTAACTTACACAACACTGCACAAATCAGACCCACAGCTCTGACAACACGAGTGAAGCATCTCCATCAACTGACGGCATAATTACAGACAGAATATGTGCAGTACTGTTTTTTTCCACAGACAAACTGTAGCCTGAAGAAAATGTGGTGAGGAAACAAACTGTTACACATCCCACAAACTACAGAGAATATGATCACAGACCACAGGTGAGGCATTTACACTGGAATTCTTCCTTCACAGATTATAGATACGGCAGATTCACATGGGATGAAGACCACAGATGACCTCCACAATTATTATAAATCCCCAGCAATCCATGGTAACACTAGTCCAGTGGAAATAGGGCTTAGTTTCACAAAGTTGGTTTCATGTTTTTGAGAAAATATATTGATGTAAATTTCTTATGTCAGCAGATGCAGTTCAGTTCAAGAAACATGTGAATATAAAGCATTTTAACGTGTGACAAAGTTGTTCATGTTTAATCTAACTCCCTCTTGTGGTGGTTGTTTTTTTTCTACAGAAAATTTTCAAGCCTATTATCATCTCTTTAAATTTGTTTAAAAATTTTTTCATGCTTTCTTGCAATCTGTTTTATCTCTGAGGACTAAAGTAAGATTATTCTGTTTGTTTTGTTGCGTATTTGAAATAAACTGAACTGAAAAAGAAAAAAAAATCACCTCTGCAGCCACTTCAGTTTAGTGTCAGTGGCATTACAGCTGAATGTGGGCAGGAAAAATGATCAAAATTAATAAGATCTCAACACTATTAATTCTTGGACCTACTCTAATTAAAGCTTTATCCCAGAGCGAGCATTAGACATGTAGGGAAATTATGATTCAGAGAAACAATGGGCTAGATCTGTTATGGTTCATTATTCCACATAATAATAATAATAATAATAATAATAATAATAATAATAATAATAATGATGATGATGATGATGATGATGATGATGATGATGATGATGATGATGATGATGATGATGATGATAATAATAATAATAATAATAATAATAATAATAATACTTACACTGCTCTACAATTTCTTACAAAATATCTGCTTCAGACATTAAATGTACTAAATCTTACATACTTTAATAAGATTAATCAGAAAACAAATGACCAAAGTGCTGGTTAGCTCATGTTTTCATTATATATGATGGTGTGTTATACACATATATGACTGTACCTTAGAAACTACAGCCAACTGGCACTTTTGACTTATTTTTTTCTTTATTAGTGACTCTAATTTGGTAAAGTTTAACTACACAAAGACTGTGTGTGTGTGTGTGTGTGTGTGTGTGTGTGTGTGTCTTACCTGGATCCTTTTGTTTCTGTTGTTACACTCAGTACCAGATCGCTGACACACACTTCATCAGAACCACAGTCTTTAGTGAAAGGAATCTAAACACAACAAGAGCAAATTCACATCTACATCTCTATTTCATGTTCACATGTTCTTGGAAATAACACATCAGAGATATCCTTTAAGAAATATTTGAGGAGATCAATTATGATATCACATTGATACATATGTATATATTTACATTGCCTTTCTTTTTTTAATGTATTCTGACTGTGTATGGACTATGGAAGTTTAATAACTTTTACAATGTTTATGTATTTATAAGGTGGAGGCTTTAAAACAAGCCATTTTAGGCTTTCTGCCTCTCCCTGCACCTTTACTGTTTTATTTTGACTTTGATCAATGTTATGTATGTGCAAAATAGATCAATAAATCAATAAAATCTCATGACAGGTTCTATGTAATTTCTGTGCCTGTTTTTTTTACAGATGAAAAAAGATATTACAAACACATGGTGTGCGTGACTTTGTGGAAGCCATAGATTCTAAAAGCTAGTAATCATCACACATGCAAACCATGTCATTTTAAATGACTGTACAAACACCTCTGAAAAATAATAATTATATTTCCAGGCTTTTTCTTGTTGTGCTTATATGAAGAGGAAAGACAAAAACACCGACATGAGACATGTTATGTACAAATCTGCCACTTACAAAGAAGGCCCAGGCATGTGTGGAGGAGACGTCAAGCACAGGATTGACATCTGCATTCTGCTGCTCGATCTCTACCTTCAGACTGAAGGAATTGACAAAATCTGGTGCCTCCTATTAAAGAAAACATGTGAAAACACTCAGAAAATAGAAGTTAGCCTGTAGAATCTATATTATACAAGCCAAGTGTGAGTACGTGTGTGTGTACGGGGATTCACACAGGATCTGTACAGAGCTGACTGCTGCAGTTTGACATACTTAAGTATTTTTGGTCAAGAAACAGACTAGCAAAATGCCAAGTTGATAGGACCACTTCTGTGGGAGATATTAGTAATTTTCTAATGCAATATCCTTACAATCACATTGCTATGGCCACAACACTTTGGTGGTGACTGTTGGACAAATGCGGTACAGCATGCACAAATACACAACAGCATAAAAACAACCACATCTAGAACCTGTGGATCCCCACGGGTCAATGCACTAGTTATCACTATAAAATGCCCACTTTTTGTATTTTAATTAAAAAAAATTTATTTAAAAAAATTTAATGTAAAAATGTAAATAGTTTATATATTAATTTATTTTTATATTATTTATTTAATTTTATGTTAAAAAAAAAAAAAAAAGATAATTTATATTTTAACTCACTATATGATCCTCATTCGATCTGTGCACAACACCACATTGTCGTGTCACATACAAATCCATCATAAACATGTGACTAATGGACAGGTTCAGCCATTACCTGCACATACACTTGGTAGACCTGGCAGAGCGGCGTAGACGATACTTTGGCTTTTTCTGTGAGAAAACGTTCATTGTTTTTGGAGAACAGACCTCTGGATACTCGTGAAGACTGCAAATCAGCGTCCAGAGTCAGAGTGTAGGAAATGTCTGAAAGAAGATAAAACAGGGACATGAGCCTTTAACATCAAAAATTAATCTTTGTTTGCTTCACATTACAGCCTGGTAATAATATGGCAATAGTTCATAATACTCTGCATTACTGAAGTCACATCCTGTTTGTTAATGAGAGTGGGTATCGCTGGGTAATATGTAGCTGTGGTTAAGGCCAGTTATATTTTATTATTTCATTATCTTGCTCCTATTACTGATGTAATGTTGTCACAGGTATGTGTGTATTAAAAATGTAATACAATCCAGTGATAACCATGAGCCAAAACTCCATTTTATGTATTTTTTTCTGACGTTTCTTTTTCTGTGACATTTTTCTTCTTGTAAATAATGTCACCACTTTATAATTTACTGCAAAATACTGCACGGACACAAATGTTCTGTTATTAACAGGTCACCTTATTCTTACCAAAACAATGTCGGTACATTCTTTAAATGTGTTTCCACATTATTATCCTTAGGCTTTGGCTGGTTATTACCCTGTTATACAAAATGTACTATTAATCCAAAGTATTACCTGATTACTTCTTGGTTAATAACATGCTATTATTTAATTACCTCACCTACTGATGCTCTATTACCTACTGCTGAGCTATAAAATGCATGTATTTCTGCCAATAAGCTACTGTATTTGGGTCATTAAAGTTGAATTAAGCCACAGGAAGTGACATATTTTATATAAAAAACAGCTGATCAGACTTACCCATGGGCCCAACAGGGTTCTTAGGCCTGAACACAGCAGTGAAACAGACCTTAGCAGTGAAACATGACTGCTTACGTCCTTGTATGTCACAGGCTTTGCTGAAGACATTAATTTTATCAGGAGTGAAAGTAGCCGTAGCTGTGACTGTTGCCACTCCTCGAGACCTGAAAATGACCAAAAGTGAAACTGATTATAGAACACTGGAAGTTCTATTTTGTTGATTTGTTTATGTTTATTATTTCAGTTATATTGTATTTTTAATTCTTTTTTTGTGTATTCATTTCGGGGGAGGTGTTCATATAAGCCTTCTTTTTTTGGCTTCTAACCTCTCCAGCACAATTTTGTTACTTGTTTGAATGTTGTTGTTTTTTTTTCCATTGCTGTTTTTATTTTGTGCAAATAAATAAACTAAACAAAGTCAAATGCAATATAAGATCATTTATGTCAAATACTGGTGTAACTCACCAGAGCTGAACCACCTTCCCATATGCACCAACTGAGATGTCAGGGAGGGTGTCATCATTCAGGTCTTTGTAGCTGTCCAGGGACCGTCCAAAGAACTGCACCTGAGGATCCAAACTGGAGCCCAAAACTCTCTAAAGAATACAAACATTTTATCAGTCACGTTAATCCAACAGCCAGAATGGACTGGACCATGTGGAGGGTGCAGGGTTTGGTCTTTCTCTACCTGTGAAAACTCTTTGTTCAGTGTCTTCTTCTTCCCGTTGTAAATGTAAATAGCGCCTCTTCCATTGTCTTCCAGCGGTGACCCAACGACAACATCATCGTAGCCGTCAAGGTCCAGGTCGGGAACAGCAGAGATGGCCATTCCAAAACGAGCATTTTCAGTTGATGGTGGACCGATTAGAAATCCCTGTTCGTTCAGGATTCCCTTCAGATGACAACATACAAACAAGTGGAAGCTCAGCACCCACAGTCATACACTGCAAAAAAGGGGTGTCTTAAAAACAAGATAAAAACACTAAATCTGAGGAAAAAGGTACTCAAAACAAGTACAGACAGATAATTTCACTTGACAAGATTTCTTGAATTAAAATTGTTAAAGGTGGGGTGAGAGATGTTTTCCTACAGCATTTTTTACTATAGTGCTTAAAATCCCCTTCACATCCCGATTACAACCAGTTAATTAGATGCTCTAACACAAAAATAAAAAAATGTAGTCACCTGTGGAAGGGAGAGGACTGACAAAACACCATCCAATTATTTTAAGCGCCTAATCAAAATGAATGATTGAATGGTGATATGTCTATCAAACTCAACTGCCATTTGTCCCTCCCCCCTCCCCCCTCTGCACGTGCCACCCTTTGAGCATGAATTGTGCGTTCTCAGAGGTTTGGAGCACTGGTACGGGAAATGAAGCCAGAGCCAGAGCTTGGCCTTATTAGTTATATTAGGATGGAAAGTTTCACCGGCAAACTGTTTTGTCACTAACATAAATCACTAAGAAATGTAACGTTAGTCAGATAGGTCTGAACTGGGGCTGTTCTGTAAGAGCGGGGGGGTTGGAGGAGACTGACTGAGGTATGCATGGATCCGAGAGCTGAGAGCTGTGGCCATAACCAGGCCAATTGTGCAGCGCTCCTGAACTCACGGGAACAAGCACTGCGCGTGCCAGTACTCTGGAGGTGTGGCTACAGGGGGTGTCTGAAGAAAGGGGTTTGGACTAATGAACTGAGTATTTTCAAAATGTTGCTTCCTCAGACCGTTTTTTCCTAGATTCCTACCCCACCTTTAAATCTAGAAAAAGCATGTCTACAGATGTATGAACACTTAAAATAAGAAATTAAATCTTAAAACAAGATAAATTATCTAACCTTTTTAAATCTTTCTTTTTTTTTTTTTTATCTTGGTAAGAACCAAATCAGTGCAGTGCAGTGTACACACCACTTCTATGAACAGGAGTTGGATTGGTCGGTCCACAAAAAACCTTAAATGCCAAAGTTCTTCAATGACTCTTTGGTCTTCCACAGCAGCAAAAAAATAAAAAAATAAACTAGAAGCACTTGGAGAGCGCAGACCTCTGCAAGGCAGATCATTGCCCCGGATTTGGATGAAAATTTCAGGAAATGTTGATACTGGCACAAGGAACAAATGATTAAATTTTAGTGGTAATTGGGAGTGGGGGTGGGGGCCATGGGGGCCACGGGGGCCCACTGATCTGCCTTGGCGGAGGTCTGCGCTGTCTTTTCCAAATCCATCCATATCTTTTTGAGTTATCTTGCACACAAACAGACAGACAAACAAACCAACGCCGACAAAAACATAACCTCCTTGGCAGAGGTAAAAATACGCCTACAACACTAACTACCATTACCCTGAAGTTTAATCCCAGGGGCACAAATGATAACTCCTCAGTTAACCCATAAAGACCCAAACAGCCTCTGGCAACTACAACTATCTACTGATCTACAACTAATGAACCACTAAACCTATGAATACGCTGAAATAATTGTTGTAAAAAACAGTTTGTCATATTTTCATGGTCATTAAATATGACCCATTTGGACGTTCAGAGGCTCCGTAGTTACTGTGGAAACACTGTCATCTTCTGCAACATTGATTCACCAGTGAAACCCATGGAGTTGGATCAATGACAGTGGATGGACACACTGGGTTTATGTTCAGTTAATGATATCTTTGTTGAAAAAGTCACTTTTTCATCAGTTTTCTCTGTTTTTGATATAATAACGCCCAACCTTAAACTGAATTTTATGAACATCTATATGAACAGTAAATTAAATATAGGGAAATACCTGACTATCACTGAAAAAAAGCAAAATACAGAGGATACTGTTATAATAAATGTTGATAAATCACTTTGGAAAGGTTAAATGTAGAGAAAAATTAATTTGGGAAGTGCCATAAAAGTAGGACTGGGTTTTTATGGGTTAATGAATCCTCATAGTGGCTCCTGTGTACGCCAGGATTACACAGTTTTTAAAGCCTTGTGTTCACAGACTTATGACTAGGCCATGCCACAAATGCACATATTATCATTAATTTAAGTTCCACACGCAAACTGTATTTTAACGTCTGTGGTCTTAACCCATAAAGACCCAGTGCAACTTTTACGGCAGTTTGCAAATGAATTTTTCTCTATATTTACCTTTTCTTAAGTGATTTATTGCCGTTTATTATAATATTATCCTGTTTATTTTGCATTTCTTCAGTAAAAAACAGGTACTTTTCTATATTTAATTCACTGATCATGTAGATGTTCACAAAATCTCAGAGTAAATTCAAATCATCAGAAATAGGGAAAAATTATGAAAAAATAGAAAAAAGAAGATGAAGTGACTTTTTCAGTCAAATCTCTCATTAACTGCTCATAAACCCAGTGTGTCCATCCACTGTCATTGATCCAACTCCATGGGTTTTACTGGTGAATCAATGTTGTAGAAGATGACAGTGTTTCCACGGTAACTACGGAGCCTCTGAACATCCAAATGGGTCATATCTGATGACCATGAAAAGATGACGAACTGTATTTTACAACAATTATTTTCATGTATTGATAGGATTAGTGGATCAACAGGTATTAAACAGTTTATTTTTGGTCACCAGTGGATATTTGGGTCTTTATGGGTTAATATGGTATCATCCATATCTCCTGGGCTATGATCATCCCGGAACCACCTCTTCAGATGCCCAACCCATCTTTGCGGGTACCTCACAGGGGAAGTGATGTGGACAAATACAGGATGGGTTGTTTCCTTGTGTGTTTTATTCATCTTTTTGAATTTTACCCATGCTTCATGGCTACATGAAGCATTAAATACGGTTGGTATTGATGGCACAATGAAGGCAGAAGGGTCTAGCTTTACGAAAGGCAGCTGGAGTTGTTGACCTGCTAATGGGTTTTCTTTCTCCATGCACCTGTGAAGAAGGTGAAGTTGGGCTAGAACCTTCTGCTCTGTGAATATACAGTCCACATTTGGTGTTTCTAGATCATTACTTGAAGCACGGCTGTTGTTGAATCCAACATTTTCAACAGTTTTAGGATTAGCCTGTCATGTCTCGTCAGATTTGTTAATTATGTTAATGTTTAATGTTTCATGTCTTGTCTTTGGTCTTCAGTGTTTTGTCTTTGTTTGATTTATCACTTTATGTTACCTTAGAGCAGGGGTGTCAAACTCATTTTAGTTCAGGGGCCAAATTCACCCCAATATAATCTCAAGTGGGCCGGACCAGTAAAATAATAACAGTGAAAAAAGTAAAATTACATTACGATAATGTTTACATCCACAATGTTTCCTTAAAAATCTGAAAAACATTAACAACTTGAAATATCTTAGGAAAAACAAGGGCAGTTTTACCAATATTCTGCTTCACTTTATCGTTTACACATGTGCATTACAGTTTACATTACAATTACAAATATGAATACACAAAACATTTAGTAACAGGCAGAATATTGGTAAAATTGCATTTACTTCTTCAGACATTTCAAGTTGTTCATATTTGTTCAGATTTTCACATTTTTTGTTTGTTAATATAAATATTTTCATGTAATATTTTTATTTATTTATTTATTTATTTTACACTAAAACAAAGATAAAATCTGCAGTTGTCATTATTTATAGGTTATTATGATAGTATTTTGCTGGTCTGACCCAATTGAGATTTAATTGGTTTGTATGTGGAACCTGAATTAAAATGATTTTTACACCATTGATTGTTAATATCTTCAGTGTAATTTTTGCATTTCACAAATTCATCCCAAGGGCCAGTACTGGACCCGTTGGCGGGCCGTTTTTGGCCCCCGGGCCACATGTTTGACACCTGTGCCTTAGAGCCACCCCTGATTGTTGTCATCTGTGTTCCCTACCTCATGTATAAATAGTTCTGTCTCCCTTTGTCTTGTGCCAGTTCACCTGATTCCATCATAGTGTTTCAGGTCAAGCTGTCTACCAGGTTTTTCCATGTTTGTCAAGTTTCATGTTTCAAGTTTTTCTGTTAAGAGTTCTTCATAGAGATTTGTTGTAGTTTTTTTTTTTATATCCTCCTTGTGAGCACTTTTTGTTAATCACTTTTTTATTACACTGGGTTACAAAAAAATGTTTTTTGCAAGTTGTCTAGGTTTTTTCAACTGAATTAGGACCATTTTGCACCGCTAAATCCAAAAATGACATCTGTTTTTCTCAATCAGGTCAGGTTTTTTTGCTAATTTGATTTTGAAAAATTTGATCTTCTCACAAAATATAATAATTAATACCAAAATAAGATTGGTAAGCACACTTCATGAAACTTGTGACTTGATTCCTGTTAGGTACAATGGTGTATTCACTGTAGATGTAGCAGAATACGTCAGGCTTATTTTTGCAAGATCTTCTAGTCGAAGCCATTTCATTCACCTGTAATATTAAAAAAAACATTAATCATAAATTGGCCAAAGTAAAATCTTCAGAACTCGTTTACTGCAAGAAATATGAAAGAATTTTGTATCATATGATGTGAAAATGCCCATAAATGTAAGCAAAAATGTTAAAAAGCCAATATGTAGCAGAGTTCAGAAAGTTGACCTGATTGAGCAAAATTAATGTGATTTTTGGATTCAGCACACCAAAATGATCCTAAATCAGCTCAAAAAACTTAAACAATAAATTTGTTGTTGACCAGTGTTATTTAAATACTTTTGTTGAAATCTTAAATTTTTGTGAGTCATGCATTTGAGTTCTCCATTTCATATGTCAAGGAGTTCTAACATAGCCCAGTGTCATCTAAATAAAACAGTTTTGCAGTTAGATGTTTCATAAAGCCCTTCATTTCATCATGCAAAGGTTCCTCTCTGTAGCGTCGGCCTTACTTTGGTCACAGAGAACAGGAAGACGGCACCTTGTTCTCTCTTCGGCTCACTCATAAACATGGGTGCACCCACAAGTAACAGGTCCGTCACTCCATTTCTGTCCACATCCAGGGAACACAGGACACTTCCGAAGTAGGATCCAATCTAGGAAAACCAATGCAAAACTTTATACGGACGTCTCTGAAAAGAAGAAGTTGTCTCCCATCAAACACAGATAGAATTCAGTATCAATACCTGTTTCCCTCTGACTGAATCAATAACTGTGATTTGTTTCTGGGCATTGACAGTGTAGACAATAACTTGTCCAGAATGGTTGGAGCGAGGTGCGCCGGCCACGAAGTATTCTGTAAGTCCATCAGTCATTGTGTTGACTGAGTAACCTGGAAATGAAGGCAAAACATACATGCATCACTGGAGAGCTGCTTTAGGTGGGTCATGTTCCTCCGGTCATTACAGTGTCACACTGCACTGTGAATGAAGAAAAAAACTACAAAGACCAAGCAAAATGTTTCATATAAATCTGATCATTTCACTGGACAAAATAAAAGATTTTCAATTATGGTGTGTTTAGGAAACTGGTAAATATAACAGATATGATTAACCGTAGTTTTAACTGGTATACAAACACCATTTCACCAAATTAGGTCTGTTATAGAAATCACAAATGCATCACATTCTTTTTTACCACAGCTGCCTTTATTGAAATCTGTGTCTGTGTAGATTATAGCTAAATGTATATGAAATGTACAGGGGTTGGACAAAATAATGGAAACACCTTCACCTCAAGATGATAATGCCCCAATCCATACAGCTAGAATTGTTAAAGAATGGCATGAGGAACATTCTAATGAAGTTGAGCATCTCGTATGGCCGGCACAGTCCCCAGACCTCAACATTATTGAGCATTTATGGTCAGTTTTAGAGATTCAAGTAAGACGTCGACTTCCACCGCCATCGTCTCTAAAAGAGTTGGAGGGTATTCTAACTGAAGAATGGCTTAAAATTCCTTTGGAGACAATTCACAAGTTGTATGAATCAATACCTCGGAGAATTGAGGCTGTAATTGCCGCAAAAGGCGGACCTACACCATATTAAATTATATTTTGTTGATTTTTTAAGGTGTTTCCATTATTTTGTCCAACCCCTGTATATGCATTTACCTTCAGCTATTTTAAAGATTCAGTGAGTAAAATTTGTGCAAGCTCATGTGCTAATACACAGGTGTCAAACATGCAGCCCGGGGGCCCAAGGGTCCAATCTGGCCCCTGGGATGAATTTGTGAAAAGCAGAAATTACACTGATGATATTAACACTCAAGGAAGTTAGAATCATTTTAGGTCAATTCAATCTCAAGTGGGTCAGATCAGTAAAATAATATCATAATAACCTACAAATAATGAAAACTACAATTTTTTCTCTTTGTTGTAGCATAAAAAAAAAGTTAAATTACACAGAAATGTTTACATTTAAAGACTAGCCTTTTACAAAAAATGTGAATAACCTGAAATTTCTTAAGAGAAGTATGTGGAATCGTACCAATATTCTGCCTGTTACTAAATGTTTTGTGTATGTGTAGATCCACTGTGATCTGGAAGTTGTAATGCATATGTATAAGTGATAAACTAAGGCGTAATATTGTTAAAATGGCAGTTATTTTTCTTAAGAATTTTCAGGTTTGTATTTGTTCATGTTATGTTCAAGTACGGTTCGTAGATGTAAACATTTTCATTATGGAGTTTGACTTTTTTCACTCAAAAACATAGAAAAAAGAACTATGGAGTTGACATTATTTATAAGTTCTTATCCTATTATTTATATTATTTTGCTGGTTCGGCCCACTTTAGATCAGATTAGGCTGAATGTGGCCCCTGAACTAAAATGAGTTTGACACCCCTCTGCTAATATGACATGTTGTGTTGGAATGTGTTTTGTGCTGGGGACTTGTTGATGTTAGCATAAGAGAGATTGTGACAAAACACCATAGAAATCAGTGTACAGGCTTTTGTCACACATGGTTTCCAGCACAAAACAGACTCCAACACAAACTTCACATCAGTATACACAGATCTTACATACTGGACATTTATAAGCAAAAGGAACAAACCGATGAGAAACGTACAGTATATTAGCTTTAATTACTACAATGCAACATAAATGTGGTCATAAATGTGCCAGTAGAAATGAAAATGGATGTACTTATTTTCAGATAGTGATGTGTAACTTCTCAGACTCTAGCGGAGGTAGACACTGATTATAACAGTTCCTTCTAAAAACCACAGACACTGAACACACCTTCACTATGCACTTCCTGTAAGTCGGGGATTTTGCCTAAAAGAAGTATTTACTGCAAATGCCTACCCAGTAATGAGCTGTGGTTTCTGTCTTGAAGTGTTGACTCAAAGGCTGAGAAAGGGAAAATGTCTACTTCTGATCCCGTTTGATGAACAACGGTCCCGCTCCAAGCGTAGGCGCCCACGGCTCCGAGCATCATCACGTCCTTAAACAGCAGCACAACATGTCAGTCAGCAGACGAGATAGAGTAAGACGCATTCAACATTTAACATTGACTTTTAGCCTCTTTTCTAAGTTCTAAGGTCATGTCAGGGGTAGTGTTACACATGGAAGGCAAAAATCTATGTATCAGACGTCAAACATGGTCTAGTCTCTGAGTTTAACATGTGACTGAAACACAACTGGTACTAGTTTAAACATAACGTGCTGTGCACTTTTAATCCTCCTCGGCCAAATACTGTGTAAGATTCTGCTGAAAGTTCCTGCCCTATAATTTAGATTAGATTGCCTTTGTGTAAAACTTATTACATGCATATTTATATTTGAAAGTACTCAGATATTCTAACTGCACAAGGCCATTTGACCTTGAAAAAGTAAGTCAAGGTCACCTATTTTCAATAGCCTTCTGCTCCATGCCAACATGCATGCATAGTATAAATGTGGTGCAGATATGTCAATGCATTCGACAGATAATACGATTATGTCGTTGAATGGACAGACAGACAGACGACAAAACGATTACAATACCCCTTGGCCGAGGGGTAAAAATGACTTGAATGTAACCCTAACAATCCGTGTATCATTCGTTCATTCGTTTTTCAATTTAAAAAAAAAAAATCAAAAAACAAAAAAAACACCCATTTTTTGTTTTTCATTTTCAAAACCACAATGAAAACAGATAACGGTTCGTTTTTCCATTTCCTGATTTTGTGCTGAAATGAATAATGGAAAAAACAGATAATGACCTTTTCATCTGATTTTGCTATTTTCAATATAGTTAAGTTGTCTGACCCAGAAGTAGTCATTACTAGGGAAAAAAATAAACAAATGGAATTTTCCAAATTAACGAGATACTGTTTTCTGAAAAAATTTAAATTCGGCTCTGTTCTTCTGAATGAATTAATTCAGAAAAACAGAGCCAAATTTAAATAAGGAATAAATAATTACATTTTGGTGGTGGTCGGGGGTGGGGGTGGGGGTGTCCTGATCTGCCTTGGTGGAGGTCTGCGCTCTCAGAGTGTTTTTCTAGTTTGATATTGTTATTGATATTGCACTGCAAGTTTTTAGCTATTTTTCTGTAAATTTTGCCCAAACTCTGTCTTGGGTTTAACTAGTTAATAATCCAAATGAAAAATCACAAAAACATTTTGAGCTCATGAAAATTCAGTCAGATTTAGCAATGTGACGATGCTTCCATCTTAGTAATTAAAATGTATCAGCATTGGTATCGGTATTGGTGATACTGGCCCTGTATTTACTTGGTATCACATTGATACCAAATCTTGCAGTATCACCCACCACTAGTAAACAACTGTCATCTCCCCTTAGGCCATGTCTCAGTGTTTTTATGGGGTTTTTTTGGAGTTTTTTTTTTTTCACTATCCTATGACTCATAATCTCAAGAGTGACATATTCTGAGCACCCCCACGTACATAACTGCTAACCCCCCATCACCACCCCCCCCTCTGACAAAAAAAAAAAAAAAAAACAAACTCTATTTTTTTGACAAATCGTACCCTGGAGATAAGTTATGTAGTTTAACCCTTTCATGCACAGTGGTCACTCCAGTGGACAGTTCTTCTCCCACTGTTCTCTTGTATATTCATGGGTTTTGTTGTTTTAGTTCCACATCAGCCAACACAGTGGACATTTATGCACCATCCCATAATAATACACTGACATTCAGACCATTACTGTAACTGTACTGTTCTAGATAAACCTGATCTGCACTAACATGTTTGAGTGGAAATCAATTGTTATCTGTTAGAAAAAAAAGTTTGGTTTTTTTTTTTTGTTTTTTTTTTTTGCATATTATCTCCATGAAAAGAGTAATAACTAGCATTAGAATATGTTAAAATGTGAGAAAACATCAGATTTTATTTTATTTCATTGTTTTCATATCACTTTCTAATATTGGGTTTTAAACACGTTTCTTTACTTCAAAAATTAAATGCATGGGCATTTTTGTAACTCCATGAAAAAAACAAAACAAAAAAAAAACCTTGATCACATTGTTTTTTTCATGCCTGTGGAGGAATAAAAGCACTCAAGAAAAAAAATCTTAACTAAGGTTCTCATAATTAATGCATGAAAGGGTTAAAACACAGAGACTGTTGAACAGGACATGTGTCCCTGTGTCCCCACTTGATCTGGCCCACTAAAGGGTGTGGAGGCAGCTCTTCATACCTGTTGTCTGGAGTAGTGAGCGCTGAAGCCCACCTGTGACATCTCCATCTTAAAGTTATCACCTCCTTTTCCAGTACCTGTTATAACACAACATTGTCATTAGATGAGAAAAGAAAAACAGACTGACAGTCAGAGCAGATGTGAAGAAACCACCTGGTTCTGTGCACTACTGGAGGACCTTCAGTTATTACAGACATGCTGGGACAGGTTTTAATGAGTCTCTGAAGTGAGTGTGTGAATGAATATGTGGAGTCAGACCAAATGATAACAGTGAAGAAAGAATTTCCACCTTCTATGTTGAAGATGCGGTTCCCCAGTGTTCCAGTGATAGTGGAGAGGGCCGCCTCCTCAGACACGTTGAAGAAGAACTTCTCGGTTGGTAAACTGGCGATGGATTTGATTTCTTTGATGAGATTGTCTGTGTTGATTTTGTTTCTGGAGTAATAACCTAAGACCTGGGAAAGAAGGGGAAACATATTGTTATCTTCACAGCATAATTGAACACCCTGGTGCTAAAAGACAGTTCAAGTTGAGCATATAAACATGCTGTATTTGTTTAACTAAGTCCACCCAATAAATGTTTTAACAGACTTTTTTTGACTATTTTTAGCACCAGGGTCTTCAACTACCTTACTCATATACAAATGGACAAAAGTATGTGGACACGTTGAATTCAGGTGTTTTTTCATTGTATTGTAAATTGTATATTTTGAAACTTTATGTTACTTGTTTTTTCTCTATCTTACTTGTTTATTTATTTTATTTTATTCTATTTTATTTATTTTTTACTGCATACTTCTTATTTACTCCATGTTCTATGTATGAACCAAACAACTGAAGCAAATTCCTAGTAATGTGAACCCTATTTACTTACATGGCAATAAACATGATTTTGTTTCTTTTCTAACAGGGGTCTGGGATACAAAACAATAATGACAAATGTCATAATATACTTTTATGTTGTGATAAATATCATTTTGATTATTAATATTGATGGTTTTATCTCAAATCCTCATGAACAGGACATCTTACAGCTGTAGACATGATGCATCCCAATCAAGGTTATTATCGTTAATAAAAACTAACGACATGACAAAAACTAGAATTGTAAAAACATTTTCGTTAACTGAAATAAATAAAAACTATAATTAAAAGAAAAAAAAAAGATAACTAACTGAAACTGTATTGTGTGCTTACAAAACTAACTAAAACCTATAAAAATTATGGATAAAATTCCCTTTGTTTTCGTCGTTGTCAATGTTGGATTGATATAAAATCGATTATTTCCCTCAAGCAATTTAGCTGGTGGCACCATATGATATTTAACGGTCCGTCACTTCTTGTCACTTGTCATTTAGGCGTCTTCTCGTCCCCACACTACCTGGAAACATGGAGACTAAAGTTGGGAGAAAGCAGCAGAGTCCTGTCTGGGGTTTATTTGAATACGACTGAAGAAGATAAAAGATATAAAGAAACTAAAACTAAACTAAAACTAAAACTAAGCATTTAGAAAATAACAAAAACTAATAAAAACTAGCAAACCTGCTCTAAAAACTAATTAAAACTAACTGAATTAGAGAAAAAAAAAAGTCAAAACTAAATAAAACTAAACTATAATGAAAAATCCCAAACTATTATAACCTTGGTCCCAATATTTATGTCCATATAGTTTATAAACATCAACATTTCCTTATAGTTTAATGATAGGTTTTTTTCTTCCTCAGTGAGATGTGAAGAAAGTAGATGGTTAGTTGTGGTAGAAAAATATTAGTTACAGTTAGAGCATGAAAAATATTTTAGAAATTTAAAGGTAGAACACTTAAAATCATAGTCATGGATTAAAAAATATTAATGTTGAGAGAAATTAAGTCAAAACCATTTCTACTTCTCCACTTATTTATCAATACATTAGTGTGAAATTTAGGGATGCACCGATACCAATACCAGTATTGGGTATTGGTCCGATACTGAGTACTTGTACTCGTAAAAGTGCTTCGATACAAACACACCGAAACCACTTGACGGCAGCGTGGTGTTCACCTCACAGAGCAGCAGGTACACGGTGGAGGAGTAATGTCAGCAGTGTGGAGAATAGTTTTACCTCCTCTGTCGTCACCATGTTTGTTATTACTGACTTTCTTCTTCTTCTCAAAAAACTTTACTCTTCTTCGTGGTATTTGTCCAGTATGGTTAATTAAGAGCGGCGCCCTCTGGTGGATTGATTGAGAAACGGTAATTCCAACGCATTAAATGTCAGTAGCAGCACTTTGTTCCAGTCAGACTAACGACAACGACAATAAAACACATTTTCAAAGCTGACTAACAACTGTAATGGTATTATTAAGTACTCGTATCGGTACTCAGTATTGGCAAGTAATCAAATGTAAGTACTTGTACTTGTACTCGGTCTGGAAAAAAGTGGTATCGGTGCATCCCTAGTGGAATTAGTGTTGTACCTCTAGATTTAATAAAAGTGCTGTTTGCCAAGGGTTTATAATGCAGTGATAATAAAGAAGATGTGATCCTATGTCTTTCAAGTTGTTTTTGTCTTGTTGCATCTTTTACAAATGATTTAAAATTACGAATAACCATTTATCGTGACTGTTTTTGGTCATATTCCCAGCATTGACAAGCATTTGAATTTGTGACACACTAAAACCCAAATAACATCAAGCTGTGATCACTCGTAGGAAACATCTAGCCTGTGACGGATGGAATCCATATTCTAGTCCAACATTAAAGTCAACATGATCAAATGATGTGGACTGTGCACCAGTGGAAGAGCAGCCACTTACAGCGATACCAAAGCGGGTGATGCCTTCTTTCTCACACTCAGCAATGACTGTATCTCTGAAAGCGTTGTCATGAGATTCGCCGTCAGTGACGACCACCATCACCTTGGCTGCGTCTGGCCGGCCTCCGTTTCTCTGATGGAAGCCCCACTGACTGAGACAGCACACAAACATGTTTTTTCAGTTTTAAGATATTAAATTTAAGAGATGATTTTACTTTATAAAGGATCTGTCAAATCCACTGTCTGGCCACAATAAAAAGACCCACATGCAGTATTTGACTGCACCACCTTTGGTTCTGATTCCAGGAGACATTCACTGTCACATCTTTTTGCCACATAATGCTTATGTAGTGTCACAATAAGGTTCATAATATTTTTTTCCATCCATAGTTGCATTAATTTTTGATTATTGATGATAGAGAATCAGACTGCTGCATCAAGTCTTCATCACATCCCACATTAGAGTCTGGACTTTATGGAGGCGAATCCATGTGTGAAAATGACGTCTGATTCTCCCTGAACCATTCTGTCCAAAACCTGATGATCCTGATCAGTCCTGGAATTGTCCAATCTTTTAGATCAGTGTTTTTCAACCTTGGTGTCGTGACCCCATGTGGGGTTGCCTAGAATTCAAATAGGGTCACCTGAAATTTCTAGTAATTCATTAAAAAAAAACAAAAAAACTACTGATAAAAATATTTTTTAATGATTAAATATACAGGGTGTCCCAACAAAAAGGAATACACACTTTAAAGCTATACTGTATGATGTGGCATTTTTACACTTTTCTTTTGTCATCTTAAAATGCTCCTAATAAGCGTGTGTCAAACTAAAATGTAAAAGAAATCCACCAGGTATTGAAACTGAAAAATGTTTAATTCTCATATATTTCTAATAAAAGTCTGACCAATCATTTTAGTCGGTCCGAATGAAATAATTGGCCGAACCTGACTGAGCCTCCTGTCAATCATCCATTACGGCCGTCCAGCATCCGATCCACTATCGCCGCCTCACATCCGATATGTGTACCTCTGAATCTGACGCTCCACTCGCGCTGCTTCTCCTGTCACTGACCACAGTCTACTGTCTAGGATGTTTGGATTGAACTGACATGCACATGTGGAAGGAATTAAACGGATTTATGAACAGAAACGACAACTGAGGGGCACAAACAGGAGTCTGATGAATGAAGGATGGAGATAAAAGTCCGGAAGTCAGGTGTACTGGACTGAACAGGTCTGCATAAAGCTCAGCTTTTATGACGGTGGGACTCATACAGGTACATGTACATGGTGTCACACATGTAAGATGATGTAGGATGATAATTGTATGGACTATGAAACTTCAAATGTCCACGGAAAATTCGCGGAGGCCGCGCGTTCACAGTGCGCGCGCCCATCCCCTGGGCACTGCAGTGAAGACCCTGACCCAGTACTGCACAGACCAGGTCTACTGATGGAACAGGAGCCACGGGCCCGCGGCAGGTGGATGATGCATCTGATTACTGAGGGAGGGGTCCGCGGACACGCCAAACGGACCGGACCTCCACCTCTGCTTCCTCCTCCGTTTCCATCGTGCATCAGATGAGAGGAGGAGAGAGGAGGAGGAGCCTCAGAGCTCAGGCAGAGGGAAGGGGGCGGGGCTTTGGAGGGAGGCGGGTTGTTCATGTTCAAACTTTTACTAAGTGCTGTGAGAAATGCCACATCGGTAGGTAGAGCTTTAAATGGTGAACTTGCCAAACAGGTGGATTGGACGGAAGGGTTTCATTGAATACCCTCACCAGACCTCACACCACTAGACTTTTTTTTATGAGGATACCTAAAAGACAAAGTCTACGCTATGAGATCTGCAACAGTGGCTGAATTGAGAGCAGCCACTGAACGTGAATGCACACAAATACCAAGGGAATTGTTTCGTGATGTGTGTGACTCCATTGATTCACGTTATCAGCAGTGTCTGGACCAGAACGGACCTCAGTTTGAGAACAGGTGGTGACAAAACAATAAAATGAAGTTTGTAAATTCTATTACATTTTGAAAATTAAATGAATTTTAATAAACACCTACTTTTCAATAATTTAAAGTGTGTATACATTTTTTTGGGACACCCTGTATATTTCATTACAATTGAAACACCACACATTTTTCCTAATAAAAATCATGTTCTAATAAAATGTAGGATATAATATCTGAGAGAGTGACCTTGTGTGTTACTACGCTTCAACCTGCCTGGACACAGTCGCAGTCAGAAAACCGGACCAAACAGAGAATAGAAAGATTTCTTCAAGAGAAACTAAGAAGTAGACACCAAAAAGGTGCATTATACACATTATATAACCTAAATGTCATCTAAAATTAACATTTACTTGCAACATAGCATGGAAAACTATTACATGATCAAAAACAAATTAATTTTAGCTGAAAAAAATGTTTCCGTTTTGTTTGGTGTGGCCAAAAATTTGTGATGTTAAAATGGGTCACGAGCCAAAAACTGTTGGGAAGCACTGTTTTAGATGTTAGAGACATGAGAGGACACTGACTGCATCAGTTAGAGTTAAATAAACAGCCTGGACAAAAAAAGGAACTGCCTGGATTTAACTAAGTAAATAGTTCAGATCCTTCCATGGGTCAGTACTGCAGTGGTTCAGAAGGTTTCAGCTGGAACAGGTGACTGAACTCTAAGGCATGATTTCAAACAGGATCAAAATAAAACTAATCTCTCACCACCAATTATACTACTACCACTACTACTATAGTAGTATTGCTGAAACTGGTCCCATGGGACACAACTGGAAGGGCAGGACTAGGGATGGGAATCGCTAAGAATTTAACGATTCTGATTCCATTATCGATTTTGCTTATCGATCCGATTCTCTTATCGATTCTCACTGGGTGAGGGAATAAAAGAGTACAAACAAGTGTGTTTGCATTAACTGTCTTTTATATTTCCATCTCTGCACAGAAAATATAACATATACAGTATGTACAAATAATAATAACGATGATGCCGGGCCTGGTTTGGGTGGGTGGGGGGGCATACAGTAAAAGTGTAACTAAAGATACTTTACTAATTCCTCTATTGTTGCATTTCTACTACGTCGAACCGGTTCGACTCAGCTCGTCTCCCATTGTCGTGCACCTCATTTCCTTTCCCCTTTGGAAACTTGTATTTGAGGGGGTACGACGTTTGTTGCCCGCACCGGAACCGAAACTGGGCCCGGATGACGCCCTGGCGTTCACTCTGCCGCTAGATTCACTAGCACTGCTAAGTAGTGAATCAAATGAATCACATGCTGTGGACAAATGTTTGAGCAGATTGGAGGGATTCCACCGTGTTGAAGCCATGGAAGCTTTGACAGTGTTCCAGTGGACCTGGTGTCGTCTTTTGGACAGTTTCTGCCTCAACGCCATGTTGGCTACATTCTGATCAAAACAATGCAGCGTACGCGTGACGTCATCGCGCATGTGCAACGAAGGCAGAATCGATAAGCAGAATCATTAAGCAGGCAGGCAAACGATTCCAAGGAAATGAGCTACTGGGATCCGGTTCTCAAACGAACCGGTTCTCGATTCCCATCCCTAGGCAAGACTTGGCCTCCATATTAACTCAGGTGCACCCTCAGGGATAGTAGACAACAGTAATGCACCCTAACGCTGGATGACATTTTATTACCTCGCCCCCTGAAGGGGACGCAAGGGGTATTGTTTTTGGTTTGGTTTGTTTCTCTGTTTGCTTGTTAACACTTTAGCAGGAAATCTATTGGTTGAATTCATACCAACTTGGGTTTACAGATTGCCAATGACCCAGAATAGATGTGATTACATTTTGGGAAAAGTAGGTCAAAGTTAAAATTTTTAATGAATTTTTTAAATCTTTTTTTTTTCCATTTACTTATAATGGGCGAAATTTCACATGTCCATAAAAACATCAATTTTATTTCAATTTACTTCAAACGTGGCACATATATAGAGGTAACTGATATGCTGACATCAGCGCACACATAGACATGATGACATCAGCTGGATCGATGCCAAAATAAGCTCCAATACATGCAAGGGGCGGGGTTTGTTGTGCCTGGGACCACTTATTTTATTTATGTAATCAGATGATCCTAAATCCCTCTTTCTGACTGTTTTCAAAAGTTAAAAAAAATGAAACTGCCTCCATCTCTGCTCCAGCAGACTGTGATGGAAGCATTCAGCAGGACAAAGATGTTAACAAACAAAGATCCTGCAAAAAGTAAAAAAGAAAAGTAAAGAAAAAAAAGAAAAATGACAACAATTATTTAAAAAAAAAAGAAACAATATATTGTGTTAATGTGATCAGTGACAGGAGTATCAACAACATTCAAACATCTATTAAATAACAGTACCATAGAATAGTACCACATGGTGTCCTAAAATTAGTCATTCTCATTTTTGTGAAACATAACTATATAAAATTTGATATATGAGCAAAACAACAGGCCTTACACCACCAACTATTCCAAATATCTTTTAGATATTCCCATTTCTTTTCAGTGTTATGTAAATGCAAATCTACTTAATGGAAGTAAATGAAGAAAAACAACAGGTTTAAAGAGACAATGCAGACAGAAAATGACAGAAATCCTTTTACAGACGACATGAACGGCGTTATTCCTGCAGTACTCACATGGCATACTGGATGGCTTGGAAAGTATTGGTAGAGTGACCGTACATTTGTGTGATTCTTGAAGCTGCAGCAACCGCCTCATTTTTGGTCCGATACTGATGCAGTGTGAATTCAAACCTGGCATCAACAGCGTACTGAATGACACTGACCTGGAGAAAGAACCAACAGCGTGATAAAACACAGAAACCTGTCAAAATATACACTAGTTGTTCAAATAATGTTCATATAATAACCTGGGTGTTACTGGGCCCAATTTCAAGAGATGGTATGAGTTTCTTGAGGAATTCAGTCATGGGTTCCCAAGGATAAATGCTGTTGGAGCCATCCAAAATGATCACGATGTCCATAGGACCTCCACACGCTGCAAACCATCAGAACACATTAGACCACAAAATGTGATACTCCGAAAAGCTTGAACATTCTGGATTTGGAAGTAGAAGAAGTCCTCCAGAGTGAGCAGGGCTCTCCTCTGGACTGTCTTTGACACCATGGTGGCCTCTGTGGTCCTCTTTGGCATCGTATGCTGGGGAGTGGGCAGGATGGACAGAAACAGGAAGACACTCAATAAACTGATAAGGAGAGCCGCCTCTGTCCTAGGCTGTCCGCTGGACTCCATTGAGGAGGTGGTGGAGAAAGCTGACATCCATCATGGATAACCCCTCCCACCCCCTGCACCACACTGTAGAAGCCCTGAGGAACTCCTGCACCAGACTCTTACATCCCCTAAGCAAGAAGGAGCGATTCCACAGGTCATTCCTACGGTGGCTGACAAGGGCCAAACACATTACAACGGCCCAGTGCGTCTCATTTAGAGAAAACAGCTGCAAGTACAGAAACGATGCACATTCATAAACTCAAACACAGTCTAAACGAGGTACAAAAAGAGGAACATGGTGCAAATGAAAAAATGTGCCACAAGAAACAAAAACACGTTTTGGAAATAAAGAAACAATGCAAACCAAGAAAACATCTGCAAATGAAAAACGCTGCAGAACCAGTCAGTCCAACAGAAGTGCTCCACACCTGTAGGGGGCGCTGTCAGCAGAACAGCTCAATGCACAGACACACAGGATGGAGAGAGAGACGGAGAACAGCTGACTGATGGGTCTGAAACTACAGTGGGAACAAATGGAAGTTACATCATAGCGCGGTCATGTGAGTTTTATTTGATTCTATTTGACACTAGTCTGTTGTCTATAAATGCTGCCCCCTGCAGGTTTGGAGCACTTCCGTTATAGTCACTGATTATACGGTGTTTTTCATTTGCAGATGTTTTCTTGGTTTGCATCGTTTCTCTATTTGCAGAGCATTTGATGATTATGCACGTGTTTTTGTTTCTTGCAGCGCATTTTTTCATTTGCACCACATTCCTCTTTTTGTACCTGGTTTAGACTGTGTTTGAGTTTGTGAATTTGCATCGTTTCTGTACTTGCAGCTGGTTTCTTTAAATGAGACGCATTGGGCCGTTGTAATGTGTTTGGCCCTTGTCGGCCACCGTACATTCCTCCCACAGCCATCAGACCATAGAACAGTTCACAGTAACCCCCCTTTATCACACCGTGTACATGTGTAACCAGGATGATGTAAATATATACATAACACTGATTTTTAAAAAATTCAAATTCTTTATTTATATAAATATTTATATAAATATCAATTTTCTTATTTTTCTCTGTATATTTTTCATTTTCACTTGTGTAGTTTTTTTTTTTCGACCTGTCTTTTCTCTCTGTACTTGCTTGTTGTATGTTTCTGCTGTTAACTGTGAAATTTCCCGGCGGTAAACCCATGGAGTTGGATCAATGACAATGGATGGAGATGCTTGTCTATTTGTATAATTAACCCTTTCATGCATGAATTATGAGAACCAAAGTCAAGATTTTTATTCCTCTTTAGGCATGAAAAAAAACAAAAAAACAATGGAAATGAGTTTTTTTTAATGTACCTATTTTTCATGGAGTTACAAAAATGTCCACTTAGCTGCACACCATGTGTTACGTGTCATTTTTGAAGCAAAGAAACATTTATTTAAAACACAACATCAGAAAGTGATATACTGTGTGAAAACTGTGAAATAACATTTTTAATGCAGCAGATCTGATGTTTTCTCACATTTCATCATACTCTAATACTAGTTATTACTTATTTCATGGAGATAATATATATTAAAAAGAACCTTTTTGTTTAAGTAACCTGTTAATTACAGTCTAGTAACTGAAAATTGATTTACACTCAAACATGTTCGTGCAGATTAGGTTTATGAAGAACAGCAAAGTTACAGTAATGGTATGAATGTCAGTCTATGGGATGGTGCAACAGTGTCCACTGTGTTGGCTGATATGGAACTAAACAAAATCCATACAACGTGATATCACGACTTTGCATCAATATGCACGTCATTTTTGATGGTAAATTGGTGTGTTATCTGTGCGACATTAAAAGCTTTTCGTGTGTATATTGACCCATGACTATACAAGAGAACAGCTGTAGAATAGCTGTCCACTGTAGTGACCACTATGCATGAAAGGGTTAATTAAATATGTTTCAAAAAAAGTCATGTTTTGTTCCGTTTTCTCTGCTTTGATAAGATAACTTCTGAATCAACTCTGAGCTTTTATGAACATCTATGTATATGGTCAGTGCATTAAATATAGGAAAATACCATGAGACTATGAAAAAATGCAAAATGTGGAGGATAATATTATAATAAATTGTGATAAATCATTTGGTAATAATTAAATGTAGAGAGCAATTCAATGGGACATCTGCACAAAAAATAGTACCGGGCCTTTATGATTAAATTTCTGTTGGATTCTGTTGTTGTATGCTGGAGGAGGACAGTTGTTGACATTAACAAACTCCTTTTCTAAAATAATGAATGGCTCGGCTACCTACATCCATGATGATACCTGCTTCACTGATTCCTATGTGAAAGATGAGGGTTGTTTTCTATGATAAAAAAAATAAATAAATCCTTTTACTAGCTAGCTTTCTCATTCCTCAGTGTTTCAGTTTATTTCTTTAGTTTAGTTTTTTTGTTTATTTATTTCATTCATAAGATAAAAGAATATCTGCTTCTACATATCAGCCAACCAACCACATCATGAATGAAAAAGAGCATAAAGAACAACCTTATCTTTCTGCCCCTCTTTGACCATTTACCCCAGGGGTGTCAAACTCATTTTAGTTCAGGGGCCACATTCAGCTAAATTTGATCTGCAGTGGGCCGAACCAGTAAAATAATAACATAATAATATATAAATAATGTCAACTCCAATCTTTTCTCTGTTTTAGAGCGAAAAAAGTAAATTTACATTATGAAAAGGTTTACATCTACAAACTATCCATTCAAAAGATGTGAATAACATGAACAAACTGAAAAAAATAAGTGTAATTTGAACAATATTCTGCCTCAGTTTATCATTTATACAGTACGGTATAACTCACAGATCACAGTGGATCTACAAACACACAAAACATTTAATAACAGGCAGAATATTGTTCAAATTGTACTTACTTCTCTTAAGACATTTCAGGTTGTTTATATTTGTTCAGGTTATTCACATTTTCTGCAAAATTGCATTTTGTTTTAGTGTAAATACATGAAAATATTTACATTTACAAAGAGAAAAATTTGGAGTTGTCATTATTTATATGTTACTATGATAGTATTTTACTAGTCCTGTCTGCTTGAGATTGAATTGGTCTGAATGTGGAACCTGAACTAAAAGGTTTGTTCATATCTTAGTGTAATTTTTGCATTTTACAAATTCATCCCAAAGGCCAGACTGGACCCTTTGGCGGGCCGGATTTGGCCCCCGGGCCGCATGTTTGACACCCCTGCTTTACCCCCTGAGCCCTGATTCCAGGTACAGATGCTGCTGTGAATCTGTGTCTGTTTCAGGTTCATAAAAGCTGTTGTATGTGTTTGTGTTCCTTTTCTTCAGTGGTTTTATTTTATTGTGTGTTTTAGGGTCAAAACAGGTGGAAAAAAAGAAAAAGACAAAGACAGGAATAGAAGTCTGACAGGTTTGGACTAAATAAGGCACTAAGAATGTGCATCAGTAAGAGGTTTAGGATGTTGAACATGAAGTGTGAACTGGAACACACTGAACAACAACAAGGAGTTGAATTTGAGTCCAGTAGGTTTTGTTTTGGGCTCTTTTTTTTTTTTTTTTTTTTTATAAATCAGTCCAGCTGCTTTTTGACACCTGGTTGAACTCCAAACAGCAGTTACACGGTCAAAACTCAGGAAAAACACAGGAAAAAAGTATTTTAAAATCACCACAACACTGGAAACAACAGTAGAAACAAAAAACAAGGAAAACGGTGTAAAAGAATAATAATAATAAAAAAAAAAAAAAACACCCAAACCGGCAATTTTTTTTTTTTTTTAAACTTTATTTTATTGTGATTTTATTTATTTATTTTTAATCATTTTAAACCGTCTGTTTTTATAGCAAGTCGGTCGTACTCACTGCTCTGTGTTTTACCCCCGTTCCACAGGCAAACAGTTGAATTTTTATGAATATTTACCATAAATCATACATTCAGAACGCTCACCACAGACACGTCAGGGGTTAAAGGGTTAACACAACACTTGTGCATCTACAGTAACAATTCCAAATAGAACTGTGAAATTAACCTCTGAATACAACATCTGCCATCACTTACTGCTGCGTTTCATCATATTTGTTTCTCTTCTGCTACTCTACAGCAGCTACAATATGAAATACCGTTAGCTAGATAACGGATTTAGCTAACATCAACCAATGACCAACTCCCAGTTCAGTTAGGTGTCCAAAACAAACTCCACACAAATCTTACATATTTAACATGTCACAGGGTTCGGGTTAGGGCAGCTACACTGTTGTTCATGTGCAAACAATTAAAAAACAGTTCAGTGGTTATCTTGTTAATAGTGCATGCATTGGCTTGTGCATTTTCAGTACAGTACAAGTAAAGGAGTGGGTCTTAAAGTACAAGTAACATAAATAGAAGATTCTCTTTTATATTTCATGTTTCACTCTTGAATGTTTCTGCCTGTCTTTCTGCACTTGGTTTTTTCTATTTTGGTAATGGAAACATTGCAGTTTCCCAAGGTGAGACCAATAAGTTCTTATCTTATCTTATCTTATCTTATCTTATCTTATCTTATCTTATCTTATCTTATCTTATCTTTTCTCTTCTTTTCTTATCTTTCCTTCTTTCATCTTTTCTTTTCTTATCTTTTCTTTTCTTTTCTTATCTCATCTCTTCATTTCTTATTTCTTCTTTTATCTTATCTTTTCTCATCTTTTCTTATCTTTTCTTCTCTTCTCTCATCTCTTCTCTTTTCCTTTCTTCTCTTCTCTCATCTCATCTTATCTTATCTCTTCTTTTCTTATCTTTCCTTTTCTCATCTTTTCTTATCTTTTCTTATCTCATCTCTTCATTTCTTATCTCTTCTTTTATCTTTTCTTTTCTTATATTTTCTTTTCTCATCTCTTCTCTTCTTCTCTTTTCTTCTCTTCTCTCATCTCTTCTCTTCTCTTTTCTTCTCTTCTCTCATCTCTTCTCTTCTTATCTTTTCCTTTCTTCTCTTCTCTTCTCTCATCTCATCTTTTCTTTTCTTATCTCATCTTCTTTTCTTATATTTTCTTTTGTCATCTCTTCTCTTCTTTTCTTATCTTCTCTTCTCCCATCTCATCTCATCTCTTCCTTTCTGTTCTTTTCTTTTCTTTTCTTTTCTTATCTCATCTCATCTTCTTCTCTTATATTTTCTTTTCTCTAAATGAAAAGCCAAAGAAAGGCAGACATGCCAAATACAACAACTTTGGTGAAACTTATGGTGCCGGTGTGCCTGACTCTGGCCTGAGCAGCCCTGTAAGAAAGTGTTCAAAGTGCATAATGTATATGTATGTATAATTAATGTACATAATATTTAAATTTAAATTTACAGTAATACTTACATAAATAGCACATTTCTTTCTTTTTTCTTTTTCTCATTATATGTCATGTTTCACTAGTGTATATGTCCTGTCTTCCCTGCACTTTATTTTTGTATTTTCTGCTGTCGACTGCAATATTTCTCCAAGGTGGAATCAAAAAAGTTTCATCTTATCTTATCTTAGCTCATCTCATCTCGTCTCAGAGTTAACAGTCAATAATGAAAATCCTGGCAGACTTACACTGAACAGCAGGAGAAAAGGCTGGTTGTGGTTGAAAGAGTGGGCTCATTTTTGCACATATTCCCGGGTAGAAGTCCTGGGTGCCACAGAGCTGACCCCAAAGTGGACCGCACATCTGTACCACAGAAGAAGACAGACTTTAACCCATAAAGACCCAAACATCCATCACCGACCAGAACCATCTACTGATCTAAACTGTTTAATACCTGTTGATCCACTAATCCTATCAATTCATGTCAATAATTGGTGTAAAATACAGTTTGTCATCGTTTCATGGTCATCAGATATGACCCATTTGGACGTTCAGAGGCTCTGTAGTTACCGTGGAAACACTGTCATCTTCTAGAACATTGATTCACCAGTAAAACCCATGGAATTGGATCAGTGACAGTGGATGGACACACTGGGTTTATGTTCAGTTAATGAGAGATTTGACTGAAAAAGTCACTTTTTCTGCAGTTTTCTCTGTTTTTGATATAATAACCTTTAACTTTAATCCGAGCTTTTATGAACATCTACACGATCAGTAAATTAAACACAGCAAAAAACCTGATTTACACTGATAAAATGCAAAATACAGAAGATAATATTATAATAAATGGTGATAAATCACTTAAGAAAGGTTAAATATAGAGGAAAATTCCTTTGGGAACTGACACAAAAGTAGCACTGGGTCTAACTGGATTAAACAGGCCACTCCTTTAAGACCCAGCACTTATCATTCAGGTGTGGGTTACACAGTTATAACAGACTGACTGAGCCTTACTAATATGCATTTTGGTGGAAACAGCCGAAAGTAAATAGAAGCAGTCATTGAGTAAGTGCCATTTTTATTCATTAACTGTACTGCAACAGTGAATGTAGCTTTAGTGCTGACCAGTGTTGGGAATAACGGCGTTAAAAATAGCGACGTTAGTAATGCCGTTATTCTTTTCCAGTAACGGGTAATCTAATAAATTACTATTTGAAACGTTACAACGCCGTTACCGTTACCGGCAGTGAAATGTGGTGTGTTACAATGCACTGATATCTAACAGCTGTTATCTGTCCTGACTCGCTCAGCCAGGCACCAGAGGTGTGACGTTTGCAGACGAGTCGAGTCTTTTTAATGGCTCTTTTCAGTGAACGATAAGAACTGATTCATTGCGAGCTGTTCGTTTATGAGCCGTTCTCATATTCAAATTGCCCACACTGCCTTCATGCTTCACCTGTGTGTCCATGAGTCTGAGTTGTCCACTCTGCCTTCACCTGAACGGCTAATGACATGTCCGAGTTTGAGTTGTCCGCAGCACACCCCATTCACTTGAACGCAGCTACATGCGCAGCTAATATAGCTAATATATCAGTGAGAGTCCGACTGACTGGACTGGAGACATTTACCGCTGTATCAGGGAAAAAAGTGGAGATGTGGGATTAACTGGAGGAGCATCTTCTTCCTATAAATGCAGATATGCACTTATGTGGTGGAAAAGCCAGGCCCTGGTGGACCCCAGCCTCGCCACAGTTATGGTATTCAGTACCTGTCTGCTGTTCTACTTTATGAACCTGACCCGTGAAACACGCTCAAAAATCAGTTTCCTTTACATATTTGAAGGTTTTTCAAAAAAGTAACGCAATAATTACTTTCCCTGGAAACTAATTACATTTATGAAGGAGTAATTCTGTTACTAATTCATGTTTTTTTTAGGGGGAAAGTAACTTGTAACTATAACTAATTACTTTTTAAAAGTAATTTGCCCCACACTGGTGCTGACACACTTCACCTTAAAGAGCATTTTTTTTTATATTTATGAAAATTACAGTTCGTCACTCTGTTTCATAATACTAGTAGCATGTGTATATGTGTACTCTCTATCTTGTAGCCCACATACTTGTAACCTTAGTAAAGTTTTAACAAAATTTAAATCCCAGTTTCCACTGTCAAAAATTATTCTAAAAAAGGATCCTAAAAACATAATCAAATATATAGTAAAAATATATCATTACCAACATAAAAAAAGGTTAGTGCATTATCTAAAACAGTATCATTTTCTTTCAAAGTCATGTTTTCATTCATAAACACACATAAATACACTTACCATCAAACCGTTGACTGTGGGCATCCGAGTCAGAGTCAACCCCAGACTCATGTTATTGTTGATGTTTTTGACATTTGGGATGGCAACAGAATCTATGGACACAGTGACATTATAATTAAACTTGTAAATCTGGCCATGTTTATTTTTATCATTAAGTACGCATTAAATAAATCATTGGACGCTTTCATTTGCATTCTTTCTTTTGTGTTGTTTTGTCATTTAACGGGATAATACTCCAGTCTACATTCCTAAATAGTCGGTGACAAATTATAGCACTGTAACAAAGGATGCCACGCAAAAAGATAAGATAAGATAAAATACTACAACATAAAATAAGATGAGCTAAGATCAAATAAGATAAGATAAGGTATGATAAGATAAGACAAGATAAGATAAAATAAGATAAAATATAAATAAGATGAGAAAATAAAATAAGATAAAATAAGATAAAGTAAGATAAAATAAAAAAGATAAGATAAAACAAAATGAAATAAGATAAGATAAGACAAGACGAGATAAGATAAGACAAGACAAGACAAGACAAGATAAGATAAGATAAGATAAGACAAGACAAGATAAGATAAAATATGATAAGATATGATAAAATAAAATAAAATAAAATAAGATGAGCTAAGATCAAATAGGATAAGATAAGGTATGATAAGATAAGATAAGATAAGATAAGATAAGATAAGATAAGATAAAATATGATAAGATAAAATAAAATATGATGAGATAAAATAAGATAAAGTAAGATAAAATAAAAAAAAAGATAAGATAAAACAAAATGAAATAAGATAAGATAAGATAAAACACAGTGAAATAAGAATACGATAAGATAAGATAGATAAGTTAAGATAAGATAAGATAAGATAAGATAAGATAAGATAAGATAAGATAAGATAAGATAAGATAAGATAAGATAGAAGACTTCGTTGATCTCACCGTGGGGAAACTCCACAGTTGACAGCAGCAAATACAAAAATAAAGTGCAGAGAAGACAGGCTGAAAATATACACTTGTGAAACAACAATAAAGAGGAAAAAAGAATTCTACTATTTATAATTATTATATATATATATATATATAATTATTTATGCAAATTTAGATTTCAATTTAAATATTACATAGAGATTTACAATATTTATAATATTATTCATATATATTCACATAAGGTAACAGTAACCAGGGTTCCTTCAGGTTTCTACAGGATAAATGTAGGACTTTTTAAGACCTTTTTAAGACTTAGAACAGAATTTAATGCCCATTTCACAGCCTTTTTCACAGCCCTACTGGTGAAAATTTGTGACTCCTAAAATTTTGGAAAATGTATTCATTTACGTCAACACCTTGATTCCCATCATCCCACCAAGTCATTTTTCACCAGGGGCTGCAAAGTTAACGATAATTGGTTCCTCATTTCAGTATAAATTGTTGGGTTGGAACAGGTGGAACTGAGTCGACTAATGTTACTTTCTTTGCAGGTTTGACATTTAACAGACACATTTAAACACAATACAGCCAATATGATTATGGAAACATAAGTTAAGAACTACCATATCAAAGTTAATACCTTTTAAAGACTTTTTTTAAGGTATTAAATGCAGATTTGTAAATTTGAGACTTTTAAGACTTTTTAAGACTCCGCGGGAACCCTGAATAAAACACAATAATTAACACAACAATTCATATTTTCAAGGGATCATACACTATTAAATGCAGAACTGCGAGCATCATTTTGCATTTATGATTATCAGTCATCATAAATCCTCCATCTTACACATAAAACGTTAAGGTGGGAAATGTCTTTAGTTCTCTTGAGGCAGTTTAAGTTCTGAACAGTAACACCAGTACATTTAATTTTACCTTGAAGATTAAGCTTCTCACAGTTGTTTCTGGACCCTGAGACTGGACATTTGTAAATATCTCCTTTTCTGTTTTGGTTTCCACTCCATGGGGCGCCGACCAGCAGCCTACAGACAGAAATATATATGTCAGAAATATGGAAATGATAGATTTACTGCACCATGTACTGTATATGCAGAAGCTTCATAATTGTATATAATTGATTTGTAGCTCTCTGTACATAGACTAACTTATCGTGTAGAAAGTCACCAGTAACCTGTTGTGATGTTGGTGATATCTGAGCCATATTCATGCAGTTTAGGTTAACTTTAAGCCACGTGGTAAACACAGAAAAGTAGAGGATGTTCCTTTTCAAATGAAGTGTAATACATTCGCACAGGCCTTACATTTCTCCTTTTATATAACATCAAAATCCAGCCCCTTCTGCTGTGTCCAATCAGAACCTAACTTTGGAAAAAATATGAACAGTGGTCGATGGTGAAACAAATCATTTTTTGATACAGATTAAATTGTGTCACCCTTTTCACATATTATGTTTGTCATGTTAAACAATAATTTCAAGTCAAGAGAGTTACAGTTTGAAGTAAAGATACTGAGGAAACATCAATCTTTGTGTTAAAAGGCTCAATAGGCTGATATATGGTTACAACACCACAACAGCCAGTGGCCTGGGACATCTGATCTCAATTTTCAGGTGAAAAAGTACAAAAAAAAAAAAGATAAAAATCAAATCAAACTGGCCACGTTGAAGCTGCAGGAAAATCTTTATTTAAGGTTCTCAGAAAAGAGTGGATCTTGTAACGTTAAAGTAAGGACATTTTACTGAACTGTAATCCTGTTGGGCTTTCTTTGAAAGGGAACATCTCACACTTTGTGTTTAACCCAAAAAGCCAACGGTGACCAAAAGCATCTACTGATGGAACTGTTTAATACCTGTTGATTCACTAATTCTATCAATACATTTAAATAACTGATGTAAAATAGAGTTTGTCATCTTTTCATGGTCATCAGATATGACCCATTTGGACGTTCAAAAGCTCCGTCGTTACCGTGGAAAGACCGTCATCACCTATAACATTGATTCACCAGTAAAACCATGGAGTTGGATCAATGACAGTGGATGGACACACCGGGTTTATGTTCAGTTAATGAGAGATTTGACTGAAAAAGTCACTTTTTCTTCACTTTTCTCAGTTTGACATAATAATTTATGAATCTACTCAAGAACATCTACATGATCCGTGAATTAAATATGGGAAAATATCTGATTTTCACTGAGTAATGCGAAATACAGAGGATAATATTATAATAAATGGTGATAAATCACTTGGGAACTGCCACAAAAGTAGCACTTGGTCTTTATGTGACAAACAAACTAAACCACAACATTTTAAATAACACTTAGATATAGCCCAGCATGCCTTGGTGTTATGAAAATGCAGAAATAATATTTAAATAGAAAAGCACTCGGAGAGCGCAGACCTCCACCAAGGTAGACCCCTCCCGCCCCCCAATCACCACCAAAATTTAATCATTTGTTTCTGGTGCCAGTATCAACATTTCCTGAAAATTTCATCAAAATCCATCCATAATTTTTGAGTTACCTTGCTAACAAACAAACAAACAAAAAACCCTGATAAAAACATAACCACCACCATTCCTTGGTGGAGGCAACAACCACACTTTTACCAATAAAACCCATGTCGTTTGACAAATGATGCCTTTTTTCTTCAGTTCTGATATGATAATGTTTGAATTAACTCTGAGTTTTCAAAAAGACCTACATAATCTGTGAATTAAATATAGGAAATGACATGGTTTACACTAAAATACAGAGAATAATATCAAAACATAAGAAGAGAAATCTTCTCAAAATTCATTTGAAAGCTGCCACAAAAGTATCACAGGGTCTATACGGCTTAATGAGTGACTGAACCAAACTAACCCACAACACCTACATTAAAAAAGCCAAGTGGCCTCCATGTGTGTGCATGTGTGTGTGTCCACGGAATCACACAAAATCCGGAAAGAGCTGACTGATGCAGTTTGACATACTTATGTACTTTTGGTCATGGAAGAGACGAGTGAAAACAGCAAGTTGATAGGACCAATATTTTGGGAAATATTAGTAATTCTGGAATACAATAGCCTTACAATCACATTATTATACCCAGAAGGCTTTGGCAGTGACTGCTGGACAAATGCGGTACAGCATGCATGAATACACAACAGCATAAAAACTATCCCCATGGGTCAACGCACTAGTTTTAAATAACACTCAGATATCTCCCAGCATGCCCTGGTGTTAGGAAAATGCAGAAATAATATTTAACAACCACACTTTCACTGTAGTGACTTGAGGGTCACGAAGGCAGAGATACTCAAAACTATCCATTAATCCTTAGTATCAGTGAAAAGTACCAGTATGATGGTGTTCAAAACAAGATCCTACAAGTTCACACAAAAATACAACTCCAAAAATGCCATCCTTCCATCCTTCCGTTCAGATATTGCTTAACTGTTAAATGAACAACTTCAGAAAAAAATGTTACTTAAGTCTGGGTACTTGTCTTTGTCAGACTTAATCATGATTCAAGACACTGTCATTTTCCCACAGTGTCAGATAAGGCACAGGAAGTCAAGGCACAGCAGTCGTATCAGTTGGACGACAGGAAACCGGATGTGTCATTGTGGACCTTTGATGGATACTGATGTGCAACATATGAAGAGTCAGAGACCACAATGATTATATAGTGTAATCTGATTACACAACTGGGACACTCCTACAGACCATGACTTATGCTACAAGCTTGTAAAGTTTACTGACTAATGAAACGGTACTGATAATCATGGCGCAAAAGATAAGAAACACTGTCAACAAAACAGACTAAACAGTGGTTTTGTGGACTTCAATACAATGATACAAGATTCATGAAATATACTGTACCATCACCACACCAGCACTAAATACACTTGTTTAAAACTGGAGGAAAACATGCAGGCCAACGTGCGGGTGTTAGTTCCTCAAACACATACACCAACCACATTGCTAATATTAAACTGCCACAGTTTCCATTTCCTTTAGTAAAAACATGACAGTAAAACCACATAGGACATTTAGTTGCCAGTGCTTAGTCAAAGGTAGATTTTCCTGACCACTGGGTTTCTTTATCGTGACATGCGTCTACTGCAAAACAGAGTCTAATGATAACACACACTATGATGTGATGTGTGATGCTTATAGTTTATGACTAATCCACTGCTCAGCTTTGAGAAACCAGCCCTTGAGAACATGTTTGTAATTATGGAAGTTTGGTTTCCACGCATACACGTACAAAACTCTTCAAGATGGAGCCTGTCAGTGTGTGTTGAATCTGGAAGTTTGCCTGTCCTCTGGAAGCTTGTACTGACAAAGAATATGCATGTACTGGATGCTTCTCTGCACCTTTTTTGCTCCATATTAATGTTCTGTATTTTTAGCCATACAATTTAGAGCAGTGTTTTTCAGTCTTGGGGTCAGGACCTCACGTGGGGCTGCCTGGAATTCAAATGGGGTCGCCTGAAATTTCTAGATATTGATTAAATAAACAAACTAACAAAAAAAACAACTTAGTAATAAAAAATATATGGTGAGTTGAGAGAGACTATCACAATACATAAAAGACAAACTGTGAAACTGAAACTGAAGCACTGTGGTTCTGTTTATCTTTCAAATGTTCATTGTGGTCGGTTTCAGATGCTGCAGCTCTTTCAAAAATCATAGTTTGAGTTCTTGTTTGTTCAGTATTAATTGTCAGCCTTGTAAATCACAGCTGGACTGACTGTACATATCCTGACCAAGGAAAATAAAATTCTCCCTTTGTGCAGTAATCTACACTTGGCTTTTCTGCCTCCGTCCATCATACATTATACAGACTAAATGTCGTCTAAAATTAATGTTTATTTGCAACATAGTTGAGCAAACTATTACATGATCAAAAACAAATTAATTTTAGCAACAAAAAAAAAAAAGTCTCTGTTTTCAATGTCTGGGGTCACCAGAAATGTGTGAAGTTAGAACAAGTTAGAGCCAAAAAAGGTCGGAAACCACTGATTTAGAGTTTGAAAATAAGTATTACCTTAATAACTGATTAACTGGCCTAGACTGGCTGACAGAGAAACATGCATAAAGGACTTTTAGTGTCACTGGTACCAAAGTCTGGTATTAATGACTTCATTTACCATTTGCCTTCATGGTTTGTTGCTTGTTGGACTGTGTATCCAAACTCTTCTGATGCTGGTCCATTGAAGATCTTAACCCCCGAGGTGCCGATGTTAAAGGACTGTGACTGCAAGATTCTGTCAACTGGAAGGACAAACGAAAAGGAACAGTTCAATTAGATACCTCCAAAACATGTTATACTTTACTGCTAATACTGATGAATACAATGCTCTAAGTACTCCTTAAATGTTTCGATATTATCTGAGAACAAAATGACTCATGTCACTAGTCTGGTTAAATATAATATTGGAGAATAACCTAAAATGATGAGAAGTGTGACAATAAGATACTATATATTTATTTATTTATTTTATAGTGTACATTATTTCAGAGATATCCTCAACATTTAGCATGCTAACTAGCTAGCCCTGTGCTAGCCTATGTGGTAAAACCACATGATAACACTAGAGTGAATAGTGAGTCCATCATTAACGAAACCAACATAAAAAGGAAACAGTTCTGTACACTGGGCCGACTGTAAAGGGTGGGGAAGCAAAATTTACAGTGAACATTTAGTTGTTTTTTCTCAGCAGGCACTACGTCAATTGTTTTGAAACCAAACATATATTGATGTCATAATCATACCTAACACTATTATCCATACCTTTTCAGAAACTTTTGCCCATATGAGTAATCAGGAAAGCAAACGTCAAAGAGTGTGTGATTTGCTGAATGCACTCGTCACACCAAAGGAGATTTCAAAAATAGTTGGAGTGTCCATAAAGACTGTTTATAATGGAAAGAAGAGAATGACTATGAGCAAAACTATTACGAGAAAGTCTGGAAGATACTATTAAAGAAGAATGGGAGAAGTTGTCACCCGAATATTGAGGAACACTTGCGCAAGTTTCAGGAAGTGTGTGAAGGCAGTTTTTGAGAAAGAAGGAGGACACATACAGTTGAGGACAAAATTATTAGCCCCCCTATGAAATTTTAAGTTTCTTCAAGATTTTCCTAAGTACTTTTTTAACAGAGCAAGGAATTTTCAACATAGCATTTCTGAACATACTAGTTTTCTTTAGAAGGCACAAATTATTTATATTTGCACACCAAAACAGCATTATTTAGAAAAAAACTAAAATAACCAGGGACATTATTATTAGCCCCCTTTAAGAAATGACCATTTATTAAGTCATGGCACAAACCACTTGTGTGCAATGATGTGCTGTAACTTCACAGGTGATGTGTTTAAAAGTGATCAGGTGAATCAAGTGATTTCACTTAACATTTAAGTTAAAACATGGTATAAAAGCCTCAGTATGGCTCATTGAGCTGTCAGTTGAGAAAGCACCATGCCCAAAACTGTAGAGAAATCCATTTGGACCCAAGAAAAATGATTATTGATGTAGACAAAGCAGGAGATGGATGCACAAAGCAATCCAAGCATTTCCAAGTGTCAAGAACTGGAGTGAGAAGTATAATCCAGAAATTCAAAAACAGCCACACAGTACAGAACAAGCCTTGCAGAGATAGGAAGTGAAAGATTTCAAAGACTCTGGAAAGAAAACTAGTGAGAGATGGGTCTAAAGACCCCAGAACAACTGCCAAGACACTGGTGAATGACTTGGCCACATAAGGAATCATAGTCTCTAAGAAGACAGTCACTATAGCTCTGAACTGGAATGGACTGAGAGGATGCAGACCAAGAAAAACTCCACTTTTGAAGAAGAGACACCTTTAAGCCAGACTTAAATATGCTCAGGACAACCTGGAGAAACATTATGCATACTGGAAGTGTGTCCTACGGTCTGATGAGACCAAACTAGAGCTCTGTGGTCATAGAGGCAGCGTTTATGTTTGGAGAAAAAAGGGAAAGGCATAGAACCCAAAGAACACCGTCCCTACAGTGAAACATGGTGGTGGGAGTATTGTGTTGTGGGGACGCTATAGTGCATCTGGAACTAGAAATCTGGTCAAGGTGGAAGGAATCATGAACAAAGAAAGATGTGGAGATTTTGAAAGAAAACCTTAAGCAGTCAGCAGTAACACTGGGTCTGGGTCATTGCTTCATCTTCCAATATGACAACAATCCAAAACATACATCTCTCTTGGTGAAGAGCTATCTTCAGAAGACCAAAGTGAATGGAACTGAGTGGCCTGCACAGAGCCCTGACTTAAATCCCATTGAAAATATTCGGGGTGACCTAAAAAAGAACATCCATGCCAGAAGGCCACCAAATCTGGAGGAGCTGGAAAGATTTGCCAAAGAAGAATGGGCTGGGATTCCTCAAAAAAAGTGTCAGAGACTTGTAATAAAAAAATACTATGACTGCAGGCTGTTATCCAGCAAAAAGGATACACAATTGACTATTAGGATCAGGGGGGCTAATAATTTTGACCCTGGTACTTTTTGTTTTTTGTGGAATATTTTCATTTCTGTGTGCAAACTAAAATCATGTAAGCATCCAAAATAAAACTAGGATATCTAAAAAAGCTGTGTTAAAAATGTGTTGCTCTGTGTAAAAGCACTCGGGAAATACCTTTAAAACAATGACATTTTTGTAGGGGGGCTAATAATTTTGTCCTCAACTGTAAAATAAAAACATTTTCTATTATGTAAATTTTCTTGTGGCAAATAAATTCTCATGACTTTCAATAAACTAATTGGTCATACACTCTCTTTCAATCCCTGCCTCAAAATATTGTAAATTTTGCTTCCCCACCCTGTACATTCTCATCTCTCAAGTGGCAGGTCAGGTTAACTCTGAGAGAAACTAAATGAAAATCATACAAATGACTTTTACAAAGTGACCATTATCACTACTAAGTGTGGTTAAGGTAAAATAAAGTGCACTGTAAAAAGACACCAAAAAAAACCCACAGAAAAAAACAGATGTGAAATGCTGGACACTTGTCCGCCTCAACTATCACCGTGTTGGCTGTAGCAGAAGGACAGGAAGTACAAATGACAGTTTCAAAACTGTAATGCGTATAGAAGTACAAGTTAGTGAGTAATGTGGTACATAACCAACAGAGCAGTTCAGTGAAACTGCAGATATTCAGACAGGTGGTAATACTGCACTGACTGAGCATCAAAACACAGTGGAAAAGAACACGGCATTAACACTTCACAGTGGAGGAAGTGCAAAGTGTCCAACAGGATTTAAGACAACTACACTAGTGTTGTCATGTACTGTTTGTGTTTTACACATACATACACATTAAAACACAGTTACAACAACATAAAACACTACAAATATTGCAATAATAATACTATATTTGTATTACTACAAATGTTACAAATGAGTTACATGACTCATATTATTTTACTTTATTATTTTAGGTAAACATTATACTTTTTTTGTTTTTCATTATTCATCTCACTTTAGACTTCACAAGTCTAAAATAGACATCAGAACTTCCCCATGTTCAGGACCAGGGGTTGTTTTGTGTCTGAATCAGTGTTGAGTGTAAAAACCACATCAGCTTGACTCATGAAGGGAAAATACTTCCAAGTACCAGGTTATTCATCAGGTGTTTGGGTTCACAGACCCTTTCTGAGAAGTTGTGTTGCACAGTTTTAGTGCAAATCCAGCCCCCTCAGAAGCCCCAGTCAGAGCCCCCTCCTCTGTCTGTCTGTCTGTCAGTGACATCTGTCTGTCAGTCAGTCTGTCTGTCTGTCAGTGGATCCTCCTGTCTACATGTCCGTGCAGGCAGCCCAGCTCCCCTCAGTCAGCAGACACAGGAATGTGGATGTGGATCTGCACTAGTCCTGCCCACTGCCACGCCTGTTTACCTGCACCGACACTAAGTACCACTTTACCCCCCCCCCCCCCCCCCCCCCATACCACCACCACCACCACCCCGTCTTAATGTCCCTCCATTCATTTGACACAGTGCTCATGTCCAAACAGGGGTAAAAGTGGCTCTGGCTGCTCCGACGCTTTCACTGGAGCTGCGGTGTTTATTCCTCCAGTTGATCCTGGATGCTGCAAAATAAAAGTCTAGGATGCAGGACTGAACTAGTTACTAGTGTCTGAAAACACACAGTCCTCTGCGTTATCCACATCCACCGGAATGTTCTAAAAACCACTAAACTGCATCTCGACTTGACTAGATCAGTAGGACCAGTGAAACCCGGAGTGGTGTAGTTTACGTACCTATGACCAGGACCGTGAACATGACATTCCCCAGGAGGACTTCATGGTGAGTTTATTCCATTTGGATGAGGTGAATAAATGAAGCGTCAATGAGAGTCAGAGCTGACGACCCTGGACCGGACACACTTTCTAAATATGGACTAGTGCTCCTCCCCCTCCCCCTCCTCCTCCTCCTCCTCCCCCTCCTCCTCCCCCTCCTCCTCCTCCTCCCCTCTCTTCCTCCTCCTCTTCTTCCTCGTACCTTCTCGGTCCAAACGACGTCGGATTGGGGCACCGTCCCTTCAGGACCAGAGGAAAAGCCCCCCCAGCTGATCCACGTTCAAAGACCTAGTGAAAACAGCAGCCCACACCCACCAGGCTTGACTTCAACCTCCATCCAAACCACATCATGAGTGAACCCACAGCAATTACATCAGCTGTTTTCCATAACTGAGCATCAAAACAACATTATAATTAGAGCTGCAGCAATGGATTATTTTGCAATCGATTAATCTATTGATTATTTTCTTTGTTTCAATTAAACAATCACTTGGAACAGATGGAGAAAAAAACATAGTAAAAATGGGAAAAAGGACAAACAACTTGTCATTTATTCCAGAAGCAGCTGAAACAACAACTACAAAAAGTTAAAGTATATATATATATATATATATATATATATATATATATATATATATATATATATATATATGGAAATAATAACAACAATAACACTACAAAAATATATATTAAAATATCTATAGATAGGCTATATAGAAATAACAAGAACAATAACATAAAAGTATAAGTAAAAATATCTATATAGGGGCATTAATCAGGAAACCAATAAAAACCAGCCCATAAGTAGAGCTGCAGCTATCGATTATTAGCAATTATTAAACCATTATTTGAAAAGGCAATAAAAAAAAAGTGAAAATGTGAAACAGACGTGGCTGAAAGTGACAAACAACTTGTCTTTTATTCCAGAACCAGCAGAAACAACAACCACAAAAAGCATAAAAGTAAAAGATTATATATATATATATATAAAAAAAAACTATATAGAATAACAACAACAACAGTATTAAAGTATATAGAAAAATATCTGTAGATATGAACTACAACAAACCAGTCCAGTGACATCTATAAACCACACATTTGGATCCAACTTACTAACTTATACCAACTAACATCCAGCTGAAACAACTACAGATTCATATTTGTACAATCCAATTATTAGTCAAATACACTCTGCTATTAGCTGTATATATCACTTCAGTTGTAATATGTATGTTCAATAAAAGTTTATTAGTATATTTGTAGTGTTTTAGTTCCAGCAAAGTCTTTTATTCTGATACTGAACAAAGTGACAAACTGCTGTCCCCGTGTTCATAAAAACTTATCATTTCAACATTTTTATCCAATATTGATCACAATTGAAGTTTAACATCATAGTTAAAGCCCTAGGTTTCATTTAGGATCAGTTTCTTATGAGAACAGCATGTTTTGTACATTTGAATAAAGTGAAAAAAAAAACTGTTCATTTTGAGTCCCCGTGTCACACAGCAGTAATTTAAGTATTTTTACCCCAAAATTGTATTTCTGCAAATTGTAACATGTGTCATGTGAAAGTACTTACTAAGGCTTATTCATACATGTATGAAACATGGAGATAAGTTATTTAGTTTAAACACAGAGACTATTGAACAGGAAATGTGTCCCTGTGTCACCGCTTGATCTGACCCAATAATAAACTGAGACGTAACACTGGTGAAATTGCACTTATTTTGCTAAGTAATTTAAGGTTGTACATGATGGTCCAGGTTATTTACATTTTCATAACATAATTTTCCTTTTTTCACACTAAAACAAATAGAAACCTTTGTTATTCATAGATTATTCTGTTATTATTCTGCCTGTGGTCTGCCTGGGTTAAACTGAACATCTGCACTATGCATGTTATTAGGCTTCATATGAAGGGGAACATCTTCTGATTTCTGTGTTTAACATGTGACTGAAACACAATCTAAACTACATGACTTTAAACATGGCTCAAATGTAACCCTAACCCAAACCTTCAAATGGGTCACCGGTGACCTGATGGTAAGTGGTTTCAATATTATGTAATGTTGGCATTACTTTAAACCTAAGAAACACAAGTGTTGCATTTATCAAGTAGCTGATATTACTTGGTGCTGTTTAACCTCTTAACATCCACCTGGAGGTTAGAGCCACGGTCACATTTAAGTAAACTCATGTAGTTTAGTTTAGGTTTCAAACATCCAGAAACTACAAGACGTTCCCGATCAAATGAAGCTCAATAATGTGTGTAACTTGTCCTTCATTCCAGAACCAGATGAAACAAGAACCACAAAAAGCGTAAAAGTAAAATGATGTATAAAAAAATATCTATATAGAAAAAACAACAACAACAACAACAATGGTTTGAACACAAACAGAGGAGGGAGAGTGAATATATTTGTAGAAGGATGATGAGGCTGGAACTGCCAGACAGGAGGTCTAGAAGAAGACCCAAGACCAGATTTATGGATGGAGTCAAAGAGGACATGAAGGGAGTTGGTGTGAGAGAAGAGGATGTAGAAGAAGGGTTAAGTGGAGGAAGATGATTGGCTGTGGTGACCCTGAAGGAAACAGCCCAAAGGAAAAGAAGAAGAAGAAACAATTATTTGAATCGGTGAAGAAAGTAGTAAAACTGGGAAAATGGCATGTCTGAAAATAATAAACAACTTGTCCTTTATTCCAGAACCAGCTGCAACAACAACCACAAAACGTCTAAAATTAAAAGGAAAAGTACCTATATAAACAACAACAAACCAGTCCAATGACATCTATAAACAATCTGTCAGGTCAGTCTTCAACACATTTGGATCCAACTTACTAACTTCTACCAACTGAACATGGAACTAACATCCAACTGTGTGTTGATCCTGGCGTCATGTGCGTCACAATAAGCGTCCGTGTGAAACACAACAGTGGAACCAATGTTTAACAGCAGAGAAATGAAAGAAACAAAGGAAAATTGTAAATCAGTAATGTTTTTAAATGATTTGAGTTGCTCAATCGATTAGTTGTTTCACCTCTAATTACGACAGCTAATTAAACTTACTCCATCACAGATCAGAGAATTAAGAGTCAAACATCAACACATCCAAAGGAAGTAAAGTAGAAGTACAAATACTTACACTGTACTTCAATACATTTTCAGTTATTTGATTTAACTTCAGTATTTATTTTTCTGTCAACTTTTTAACACATGCATCTGTACATTGTGCATTTTTAAAACAAGCTTTAGTTTTAACACATTTGAGAGGAATTATCAATGAGTTTTAATTCTGCACCTGTGCTTGTTTTGTCAATATCACGACCAATTTTAGTCTGAATGGATTAAACATCAACACGCAGAAAATAAGACCCATCTGTCCATAAGTCAGTGCATACAACAAGTAAAGCGGAAATATCACAAAAGATGTACGTGATGTCGAACAGGTGCACCTACAGATCTGAACTGTGAGGTACCCATGGAGTGCATGGAACGGGGGGGTGGGGGGGGGAGGGGGGGGGTGTGTCTCTGTGACTGTGACATCTCTCTCTCTCTCTCTCAAATTTTACACTGCACAAGCCATACGGACATACAGCTGCAGGCACCATAAGACGATGAAATAAAAACAGCATTAGAGAGAAACTGTGGAAAAGTAACAGTAGGAGCAAAACTATAACAACAACTAGAAGCACTTGGAGGACGCAGACCTCCACCAAGGCAGATCAGTGCGCCCCCCCGATCACCACCAAAATTTAATTATTTGTTCCTTGTGCCAGTATCAACATTTCCTGAAATTTTCATCCAAAGCCATCCGTAACTTTTTGAGTTATGTTGCACACAGATAGACAGACAAACCAACGCTGGCAAAAACATAACCTCCTTGGCAGAGGTAATAATGAAGTAATAACAAAACATAGGACAAAACAAGATGAAAACAACATAAAAACCAAAACACAATGAAGTAAAAGATGCAACGAAACAAAAGGAACATGAATAACAAAACATAGAAAACACTAGAAGCACTTGGAGAGTGCAGACCTCCACCAAGGCAGATCAGTGCGCCCCCCCCCCCCCCCCCATCACCACCAAAATTTAATCATTTGTTCCTTGTGCCAGTATCAACATTTCCTGAAATTTTCATCCAAATCCATCCATAACTTTTTGAGTTATGTTGCACACTAACGGACAGACAAACAAACAAACAAACAAACAAACAAACAAACAAACAAACAAACAAACCCTGGCAAAAACATAACCTCCTTGGCGGAGGTAATGAAAACGATGTCAGAGATGCAATGAAATAAAAACAACACAAAGGACGAACCAAGATGAAAAAACACCAATACTCAACTGTTTCTTCTTAGTGCAGTTCCATTCCAAACTGTGAGAGATTCATTGCAACCTTCAAAATTCAAATTAGTGTACTTTTGTCTTAAAATGCTACATTTTCTCAGTTTAAACATTTGATGTTTTCTATGTTCTACTGCAGCGGTTCCCAAACACAGTCCCATACCCTCTAACAGCATTTTCAGTAGCAACTCCAGCTCATTTACCAAACATGTGTGGAATGAACATATGATGTGAACATAATGAACATAAGTCAGAGAACATATTTAATAATGAATTCACTTGAAACTTTGACATTCAGACTCACCACAGCTTTAATGAGAAGGCTGTGCACAGAACTGCTGTGTTTGGCTCAGTTTGACAAAGTCTGAGACCCAATCCCAACTCTCCCCTCACCCCTAACCCTCTACTTTGCACGTTCACGTGAAGGGGTAGGGGTGTCCTGATTCTCGATGAGCTGGAAGGGAAAGGCTAAGAGGGGGGGGGGCTGTTTGGCTCCACACTACAAACAGAGGGGTAGGAGAAATTTCCCATAATTCTGTTTGAATCGTCGGCAAGATGGAGGTAAACACAGCAAAAAAACTGCAGCAGTGTGACGAAAGAAACACACAAATGTAAGTATTTTCTTCATAAATAACAATGATTCAGTTGACCGCTTAATGTCGTTTCACTGTATTATAGATCGCATTTCTGTGGTTTGTGGTTGATAGCCGTAAAAATATGACCAAAGCCCATGGAACAGAGACGGTTACAGCTGCTGACAGCATGGGGAGTTCTTTTGGAAACAAAGTTGTTGCATCTGTTCATAGCGGCATCGATGACTGCTGATGACGAAACAGGTCTCAAAGGGTTGTCCCATTTCATGGGGGAATGTTTCAACCCCTAGACGTAGGGGTAAGGGGGAGGGCCAAGGGGTGAATTGGGATTGGGCCGGAGACTCAGTCTGTGAGAACACACCTCAGTTTCTAGAAGTAATCAGGCTGTTTGCACATCATGTTTTTTATTTTTCTTTTTGCGTCAGTTTGTGTTCCCCTGGGTGAACATACCTCAGTTTGGGAATCACTGTTCTACTGTCAATAACATGCGGGTTTATGGCATTTCTAAATCACTGTATTGTGTTTTATTGCTGTTTTACAGTGTCACAACTGTTTTGTAATTGAGGCTGAACTTCTACAATTAAGGAATGTATGGACGAGGGTAAGAAATATAAAAAATACATTTAAAAAAATAAATGAATAAGAAACAGACCTATAAATGACATGAAGTCATCTGTTGCCCAAACAATAGAAGGTCTATAGTGAGATGGGCTCTTACTTTCATCAGAGACTGGGGGGATATAGACAGGATGTTGAAACAATTGTCCCACTCTTTTCCATTTCAATGAGTGGTTTCATTCCAGACAGCTATTTTGGAAAGAATCGTAGTTCTTTGTTGAACAGCCAGACACATAATTGCATTTCCCCTTGTCATATTGTTTTGTCAGTGTGATGTAAAAACAAATTCTCCCCTCATGATTAAAGGGAAACCTCAGTTTACCAATAATGTCCCTCATTCTGGTTATTAATGCTTCTGTGGCTCTGGACAAGGCTGATCTGATGACATCATTAGGGTTTTTTTTCTTCTTTCCAACAGCCTTTACTCTGAACTGGCAGGAAGAGCAGAAAGAGGCAACAGGTTAAATCATGGGAAATGTAGGATCACAGTTTTGAGAGCCGTGAATGAAAGTATGAATATCAGCGCCTCTGCTGTTTAATACACACAGTGTTTTTTCCCTTTGACTTGATTAAAAATACAGTAATAAATCTGCTCAACATCTTTAAATCCCAAATTTACTGGCAGCTATAAATAAGTCATGAAGTTAATGAACATTGTGTAATGCTGCTTTAAAAAGGCTGCTTTGTGCTTCCAGCTTCCATTAACAAACTAATATGTAATGGCCATTAATTACAACATTATAAATAGATTAAACATACAGTATAAATGGTAGTGTTACCCTTTTCTTTTTTTCTCTATCTTGTTTCCACAATTTATCTCTAATTATAAGTCACAGTTATGGACTGAGGTGTACCCTATAAAAGATGCAAAAGTTTCTTTTGCCAACAACAAAAATCCAATAAGACAGAGTACATAAGAAGAAGAGGAAAAAACCCATCCCATTAAAGATGGCTGGGGTGTGACTGTGCTGCTGGGGGTGGTGTGGGGGGTTGATGGTGTCCTCCCCTCCTCGGGCTCTGGGTGCTGGGCTCCACCCATCTTCTGAAAAATCATGAACAGAGATAAATAATTTTTTGATCCCATGTGAATTATGATACTAACTACAAACATCATACAAGCCTATTTAAAACACAGTAGTGAAAGTATCTACTGTTTGTCCTAAAAGTCACTAGAAGTTACTAAATGACATTATCACTCAATTTGCATAATTGTAAATGTTCATGTAATTGTAATGAACGATGTAGGACAGAGGAACAACACTGTATTAGAGACAAAAAGTAAGAATAAAAACAGCCTAAATATGTTTAGAACTACATATGAACTATATACAGGGGCTCACGACTCAATGACTGCACACAGACGCGCTGCTAATGGGACTAAGTGATGAGGACGTCTGTCATGTGACCAGAGACACTGTCTGTCAACCCGTGGACAGAGTGTAACAGTGGGCTGGAAGAGTGGGTTTGCAAATAACTAATGTGAAGAACCCTGAAGGTACATCAAGCAGCAACAACAAGTTGTTCAAAATTAACATCAGTCATGTTTAAAGTGCTTCAGTATCCATAATATTATCACCTCATTTGCATAATTGGAAATGTACATGTAAAAACAAGTCCAAATGAACTATACTCTGTCAATTCTAGTTTTGTTTAATGTCCCACTTCCAACCGTCCTCCTTTATCCAGGCTAAAGTGACCCAAAGAGACACTCTGGACCAGTTACTGAGGTTAGTTATTGATTTGTTGGTTTAGTTTTTCTCTTCATTTTCTTCAGTTTGGTTTTTACCACTTGGCTGAGGGGTATTGTAATCGTTGTGTCGTCCGTCTGTCTGTCCATTCAATGACATAATCACATTATCTGAAGCATGCATTGACAAATCTGCACCAAATTTATGTAATGTAAGGGTTCGTTGGTGGTTAATAGTTCATTCTTTATAAAATGAGACTGCAGGGTGGAGACGGATTTCAGGCTTCAGGCTTCATGATGTCATCAACTCATTTGCATAATTGGAAATGTACATTTAAAAACAAGTCCAAATGAACTATGCTCTGTCAGTTCTAGTTTTGTTTATTTAATCTCCCCATTCCAACTGTCCTCCTTTATCTGGGCTTGGGGACCGACTAAAGTGACCCAAAAGAGACACTCTGGACCAGTTACTGAGGTTAGTTATTGATTTGTTGGTTTGTTGGTTTAGTTTTTCTCTTCATTTTCTTCAGTTTGGTTTGGTTTTTACCCGTTGACAACTTCTGGCCGAAGGGGTATTGTAATTGTTTTGTCGTCTCTCTGTCCATTCAATGACGTAATCTCATTATCTGCATTGAGATATCCACACCAAATTTATACTGTTTATGCGCCTTAGCATGGAGTACAAACCTATTGGAAATACAGGGGTTGGACAAAATAATGGAAACACCTTCACCTCAAGATGATAATGCCCCAATCCATACAGCTAGAATTGTTAAAGAATGGCATGAGGAACATTCTAATGAAGTTGAGCATCTCGTATGGCCGGCACAGTCCCCAGACCTCAACATTATTGAGCATTTATGGTCAGTTTTAGAGATTCAAGTAAGATGTCGATTTCCACCGCCATCGTCTCTAAAAGAGTTGGAGGGTATTCTAACTGAAGAATGGCTTAAAATTCCTTTGGAAACAATTCACAAGTTGTATGAATCAATACCTCGGAGAATTGAGGCTGTAATTGCTGCAAAAGGCGGACCTACACCATATTAAATTATATTTTGTTGATTTTTTAAGGTGTTTCCATTATTTTGTCCAACCCCTGTAGGAGACCTATAGGGCCTATAGGGCAGCAACTTTCAGCAGAATCTTACACTGGATTTGGCTGATGGGGGATTAAAAGTGCGTAGCATGTTATGTTTAACCTTACGGTCCATTTAGGAGATGACAACAAGTCACAGTAAAACAGGAACATTTACAACCAGAACATTTGTCATTTTCAGTCGACATGAACAATGGAAATGGACCAAAAAGAGACAATAGAGAAAACTGTCACTGTCAGTGGGACTGATTTATATTCAGTGATTTGTTTTAGACAAACAACCATACGTGTTTTCACATCAGAGTCTCCAAAAGTCTCCAATAACACCAGAAAACGGGGATGGATATGACACTAGGGGCTTTTTGGATAAAGAGTCTCTAAAAAAATCACTAAATATACCAACAAAGTGTCTAAGTGTGAAACACTGACTTTTCCATCTACAGACAGACTGTGGGTTTATATGACTGGGACACAGGAAATCATCTGGTGTCATTTACAGGAACATGGGTGAGTTTGAGGGTTTGAGGCACTTTACAAAAGATGAGAAAAGGTTAGAAACAAATTTTAAAAGTGCCATATTTTCTGGACTATAAGCCACTACGTTTTTCTCACGCTTTGAACCCTGCGGTTGATACAACAATGTGGCTCAAGTATAGATTTTTAGGGGCTAACGGCCTCCAGGGGGCGCTCTAGTAGGAAGCGCAAAAGTGAGACAGACAGGTGGAAGAGGTGATGAAGAGGAGAAGTTTTAAGTTTAACTTCTAACAATCATTTTGCGTGTCATGCACAAACCCTCATCATGGAAAACACATGAAGAAATGAATATGATGCAACTTTTAAGTTAAAACCAATTGATGTGTCTGTCCAAGAAGGAAACAGAGCTGCTGCATGGAAGTGCCACTGAGAGCGACAACAAAAGAGAGACTGAGCAGGTGTGTGACGGAGCCTTTCTGAGGCTGTTCAACTCTGACACCGAAGAAGACGACTGCAGAGGTTTCAGTGAGCAGAAGGAAGATGAAGATAGTGATCAATGACTTTTCTGAGTTTTTTCAACCAGCTGTGTTCCTGCCGTTTAACTGCCGTGTTACTGGCACTGTTTGGAAAAAAGCAGTTAAGGTATGGAAATAAATATTTAAATAATCTTTCTGTTTACCATCTGTCTGTGGAAATATCTCATGTTACAACGTGGACACCTGCGCCTTATATTCAGGTGTGACCTGTATGTGTACAAATATTTTTTTCTTTTAAAATTCGATGGGTGCGGCTTATATTCAGGTGCGGCTTATATTCAGGTGCGCTCTATAGTCTGGAAAGTACAATGGTTAAATTTCCTGCCAGGTGCTTTTTAAGAAAAAAAAAGTTGATAGAGTGGAGAAAAGTTGATAAATCTTACAACACAAACATTAAATTGGCATCAATGTTTACACGTCAGTGTGGGAAATTGTTAGAAATCTTAGAAACAAGCACATCAGAGGGACAGGTTGGACATTTTGGGGACAAAGTGAGAGAGGCCAGAGAGAGATGATGGACACATGCAGAGGATGGATGGTGAATGTATGGGTAGAAGGATGATGAAGATGGAGTTACCATGGAGATGAAGAAGAAGACCAAAGAGGAGATCTGCGGATGTGGTGAGGGAGGACAGGCAGGAAACGGGGTCAGATGGAAACACCAACATGACCACTGCACAACATCAGCGAATTCTGAAGACTGAAGAGGAAAAAATAGTACAAAAGGTGAAAAATATTACACATCTGGTTCCACCGAAGCTGCAGAGGCATCTTCAACGGCTCAGAACAGAAGCAGTCTGTAGTCTATCTATTCAAACATATTCTTAGCCTGATAGTTCCACACTTTTACACCAAATGGTGACGTTCTAGACTTAGCTTTTAATCTGACCACTGCCATGGGTAAATGATTCATAATTCAAAGTGAATTTAAAAATCAACTATCTCTGAGCGTTGACTGTAATATGTTTTTTTTTTTTTTAAATAAACTCTACAATGGGGCACAACCTGAAGAGGCAGGGCTTCACCTCTGTGCATGATCTGACAGCTAGTCTGAAGTTAGTATGTTTGTACATTATGCAACATTGACACTAATGTTAAAAAACATAAGTGTGTGTGTTTAATATTAAACAAGTAACTGAAAGTAAAAAAAGCTATTCGCTTACAATTTACCTTAATTGAAGCTTCATTTCCTTAATTTCTCTGCTGCTAAACATTGGTTCCACTGCTGTTTTTCACACAAACACATATTGTGACGCACATGGTACCAGGGTCAACACAAACAACAGCAGAGACGAGGACAAAAAGGCAGAAAATGTCTCTATGTTGACTTTCCTCCATTGGAACCATCACTTACACCTTTAAACTGTGAAGCTTTAACACAAACATTATAAATATGAGTCTGTATTTGTTTCAGTTGGATGTTAGTTCCATGTTCAGTTGGTAGAAGTTAGTAAGTTGGATCCAAATGTGTTGAAGACTGACCTGACAGATTGTTTATAGATGTCATTGGACTGGTTTGATGTTGTTTATATAGATACTTTTATATATACTTTTATATTGTTGTTATTGTTGTTATTTCTATATAGATATTTTCTATATATCCTTTTACTTTCAGACGTTTGTGGTTGTTGTTGCAGCTGGTTCTGGAATAAAGGACAAGTTGTTTGTTATTTTCAGACATGCCATTTTCCCAGTTTTACTACTTTTGTCACCGATTCAAATAATCGTTTCTTCTTCTTCTTTTTTTTTCTTCAGGCTGTTTCCTTCAGGGTCACCACAGCCAATCATCTTCCTCCACTTAACTCTATCCTCTACATCCTCTTCTCTCTCACCTACTCCCTTCATGTCCTCTTTGACTCCATCCATAAATCTGGTCTTGGGTCTTCTTCTAGACCTCCTGCCTGGCAGTTCCAGCCTCATCATCCTTCTGCCAGTATATTCACTCTCCCTCCTCTGTTCATGTCCAAACCACCTCAGTCTGACCTCTGACTTTTTCTCCCAAACATCTACCATGTGCTGTTCCTCTGATGTCCTCATTCCTGATCCCATCCATCTTGGTCCCTACCAAAGAGAACCTTATATTCAAATAATTGTTTGATCAAATCAAATCAATAGCCCCTTTTACGCAGCACTTCTGTTCCGGGAATCTTTCACCTTTATTCCAGAACAACGTCTGTATAAATGAAATGGTGGATCATTTGGTCCCACCTCTGTAACACCTCTAGAGGTAGTAACAGAGCCCTGATAAAGGGGGCATCATGATTCCAGAACGGTTATGTAAAAGGAACACCTCTCGTTCCACAACCAAGGTGTGATGTTTTGATGACATATTGTGTGTGCAACGCCCACACTGGGGGGTTTTGAAAATGAGCACGGGCTGTGTACAGTAAACAAACGTATCAATGTGACCAGAAAGATGTCGAACTGGGGAGACGCCGAGATCCGCAAGCTGTTGTCACTTCAGGCGGAGTCTATCCATGCTAATATTTGTGGAACGGTGAAAGACAGGTTGACTCTGGAGAGGTTAGCAACACCGCTATACTCAAGGTATTTCTGACGTGCATGTTGTATGTCACACTATACGCTGCACTGTGTCACCGCCCCTTTGATTCCTGAACGCAGGTCCGCTGTGTGAAAGTCCAGCCTGTCTTACCTCTGTTACTCCTTTGTCTTGCCTGTGGAAATTGGTCAATGGTGGAAAAAAGGTGGGATCACCATCTCACTTTTTCTCTGGGATCTCTGTGAAAAAGTGGCTATTGAAAAATAATTGAGATAATAATTCATTACAAAAATATTCAAGAGGTTATTCTTACAGTCAAAATTACTCAAGTTCACAGACATTGTGGACTATCAAACAGCTCAAATAATGTACAAAGCTAAAAATAATCTATTACCAACAAATATACAGAAATTATTCAGTATTCATGAGGGGGGTCATGATTTAAGGGCGAAAATTAACTTTAAAATTCCCTTAATACGCACGACTAGGAAGGGTTTTTGTGTATCTGTCAGCGGGATGAGACTGTGGAACAGATTTAATTTAGAGTTAAAGCAATGTCCAAGCATGAAAGAATTTAAAAAGAGGTACAAAGACACAATTTTTCAGAGGTACAGGGATGAGGGAGGTTTTGGGGAACACTGGGTGTGATAAAGATGTACAAGTATGTGGTAAGTGTGTGTAAATGTATGTATAAGTGTGTATGTGTGTGTGTATATATGTAGGTGTATATGTGTGTATAGATCTGTGTATGAATATGTATTTACATGTATGTGTTAATGTATTATGTGTTTATGTAAATCATATTATATTTGTTCAGAATAATATAAAGCCAGAAACCTAATTATTTACTAGTAAGTATCAGTCATATTATGGCATAGTGTATAGATATGATTAGACGAGGAAGGTTATTATTGTTATTAATTATATAAGGAAAAGGGGTGGGAGTTTATAAGTTGTACTTCTTCTCACTCCTTTTTGAATGTGTATTATATGTCTTATGTTTAAGTGTTTCGTTCATTTATTTTCTTCTGTTTGACATTCATGTTCAAAATAAATACATCAATCAATCAATCAATATTCAAGAGGTATTTTTGATATTTTTATCTGGAAATGCTGCAGCCTGTGGTTGTAAAGATGATCATTAGTCCAAAGACTAGACAGACAAAGATCTGTTTAGTCTTTGGAATCAGAATGCAAACATTTCCCTGTGATTCCACTCATGTAAACAACACACATACAAACAGTTTTCAGATGTTGACAAAAGTGGACAGAGGGATTCTGACCTCAGACTGATAGAGATCAGATACATGAGCACACACCATCAGCTCAGTGATTCAGTTCAACTCAACGGTTTTGGGGCATCTGGAAGAAACAATGTAGACCCTTAAAGGCAGCGGAACTCCCACACCTCCTCCTCTGTTTGTTGAGTGACTCAAACCTACGTCATCTGTTGAATGGAGCACCTCGACAATTCCAGTGGTGACACAGACTAGTTCCTGGAAGGGACTCTGTGTCTTAACGGTGTTTAATATTCTAGGATTTGCATACGAATTACACCACAAAGAACATCTTCTACACAGTCGCATTAATGTAACTCAGAACTGAAAGTGACTGAAGTACATTCCTTCTTTCACTGAACAAGTGTGAGAGTCCCCAGAGTTTGGAGGCAGGATACAGCGTTCTACATCTGAGCAATCTGAGGAAGGATCCAGAAACAACTGAGTCTGGTCTGTGTTCCTCTGGAGCCTTAGATCAGTCATTAGAAATCCCCAGAAAAGAGGATCATGAATCATGAGGAGTTGATGCTGATGTTAAGAGGCTGGTTTGGTCTGTCCACGTAAGAAGAAACTGACTCTGAATGAAAAGGTCGCAATAAATACTACTACTACTACTACAACTACTACTACTTTTACTACTACTACTACTACTACTACTACTACTACTTTTACTACTACTTATACAACAACTACTACCACTACTTTTACTACTACTTTTACTACTACCACTGCTACTTATACAACTACTACTACTACTACTACTACTACTACTACTACTACTACTACTACTACTGGTAATGCTGCTACTTGACTACTACTACCACTACTACTATTACTACTATGACTACTACTACAACTACTACGACTACTACTACTATTTTCTACTACTGTTACTACCATTATTATTACGACTACTACCACTACTACTGCTACGACTACTGCTATTGCTATTACAGGGTGGGGAAGCAAAATTTACAATATTTTGAGGCAGGGATTGAAAGACAGTGTATGACCAATTAGTTTAGTGAAAGTCATGAGAATTTATTTGCCACAAGAAAATGTACATAATAGAAAATGTTTTTATTCTGTGTCCTCCTTCTTTCTCAATAACTGCCTTCACACGCTTCCTGAAACTTGCGCAAGTGTTCCTCAAATATTCGGGTGACAACTTCTCCCATTCTTCTTTAATAGTATCTTCCAGACTTTCTCGTAATAGTTTTGCTCATAGTCATTCTCTTCTTTCCATTATAAACAGTCTTTATGGACACTCCAACTATTTTTGAAATCTCCTTTGGTGTGACGAGTGCATTCAGCAAATCACACACTCTTTGATGTTCGCTTTCCTGATTACTCATATGGGCAAAAGTTTGTGAAAAGGTATGGATAATAGTGTTAGGTATGATTATGACATCAATATATGTTTGGTTTCAAAACAATTGACGTAGTGCCTGCTGAGAAAAAACAACTAAATGTTCATTGTAAATTTTGCTTCCCCACCCTGTACTACTATGACTACTGCTATTGCTACTACTACTACTACTACTACTACTACTACGACTACTACTACTACTTATACAACAACTACTACTACTACGACTACTACTACTAATACTTATATAACAACTACTACTACTACTACGACTACTACTACTACTTATACAACTACTACTATTACTACTATGACTACTACTACTACTGTTACCACTATGATTACTACTACTACTTATACGACTACTAATACTACTACTACTACTAATACTAATGCTACTACGGCTATTACTAGTACTACTACTACTTATACGACTACAATGGCTACTACTTATACAACTACTACTACTACTACTACTTATACGACTACTACTACTACTAATACTAATGCTACTACGGCTATTACTAGTACTACTACTACTTATACGACTACAATGGCTACTACTTATACAACTACTACTACTACTACTACTTATACGACTACTAATAATAATAATACTAATACTACTATATTGATAAAGCACTTTGTGACTCTGTCTGTGAAAAGTGCTCTATAAATAAAATTTACTTTACTTACTTTACTTTACTTACTACGGCTATTACTAGTACTACTACTACTTATACGACTACAGTGGCTACTACTTATACGACTACTACTACTACTACTACTACTTATACGACTACTACTACTACTGTTACTACTATGAATACTACTATTACAACTATGACTACTACTACTGCTATTGCTATTACTACTGCTACTACTACTACGATTACTACTACTACTTACACGACTACTACTTCTACTACTACTACTACTACTACGGCCATTACTACTACTACTACTACTACTTATACGACTACAACTGCTACTACTTATACAACTACTACTACTATTACTACTATGTCTACTACTACTACTATTACTACTACTACTACTACTACTAATACTACTATGACTACTACTTATACTACTACAACTATTACTACTACTAATAATAACATCATCAGCAATAATCATAACTGCACTGTTACAGAGCGGCAGTTATTGTTTATTTTTGTAATTGATTATCGATTATTTTCTTTGATTAAAACAATTATTTGAATATGCAAAAAAGTGAAACAGATACGTGTGAAAATGATAAACAACTTGTTTTTTTATTCCAGAAGCAAGTGAAACAACAACCACACAAAGTAATAATAGGAAGAGAATATATAATATAACATATATAATAGAAATCTATCTATCTATCTATCTATCTATCTATCTATCTATCTATCTATCTATCTATCTATCTATCTATCTATCTATCTATCTATCTATCTATCTATCTATCTATCTATCTATCTATCTATCTATCTATCTATCTATCTATCCCTCCCTTTGGTGTAAATGTATATCCAACTACAGACTCTCACAGTCGTATTTGTGAGTGAGTGCTTTTCAGCTCTCAGTTAATCCCTCTTTCACACCCATCTGCTGACCAATGGGAATGTAAGGCCGTGGTCTGTCCTGTCGTATTGTGATCCAGACAGTCCCATCCAGGAGGCTCACAGGGGCTCACGACTCAATGACTGCACACAGACGCGCTGCTAATGGGACTAAGTGATAAGGACGTCTGTCATGTGACCAGAGACACTGTCTGTCAACCCGTGGACAGAGTGTAACAGTGGGCTGGAAGAGTGGGTTTGCAAATAACTAATGTGAAGAACCCTGAAGGTACATCAAGCAGCAATAACAAGTTGTTCAAAATTAACATCAGTCATGTTTAAAGTGCTTCAGTATCCATAATATTATCACCTCATTTGCATAATTGGAAATGTACATGTAAAAACAAGTCCAAATGAACTATACTCTGTCAATTCTAGTTTTGTTTAATGTCCCACTTCCAACCGTCCTCCTTTATCCAGGCTAAAGTGACCCAAAAGAGACACTCTGGACCAGTTACTGAGGTTAGTTATTGATTTGTTGGTTTAGTTTTTCTCTTCATTTTCTTCAGTTTGGTTTTTACCACTTGGCTGAGGGGTATTGTAATCGTTGTGTCGTCCGTCTGTCCGTCTGTCTGTCCATTCAATGACATAATCACATTATCTGAAGCATGCATTGACAAATCTGCACCAAATTTATGTAATGTAAGGGTTCGTTGGTGGTTAATAGTTCATTCTTTATAAAATGAGACTGCAGGGTGGAGACGGATTTCTTCTTACAACAGTGCTTTACTTTTCATGTATGTAACAGCTACCACAACACTTCCTGAAACATCATCTCACATGACCGAACCAGCCAATCAGGAACTAACAGTACCTAGATTGGTAAATGTAAGTGATTTAGAAAAGGCCCATTCAACAGGTTATCTTAGCTGCTTATATACAACAAATGAAAATAATTCAATGTGTATATGTGTAAATAATTATTCTACAACATAAATGTAAATAGTTACTTGTGTAAACACTGTCAATATATTTTTTAACAAATACCTGAATTAACTTATTCCCTGTAATTTTTTCCATTGTTAAACCTTACATTCCTTCAGCATAAATTATTTTAACTTCTGAGCCTTACATTTATACTGTGGATGCATCTTGGCATGGAACAGAAGCCTTTTGAAAATAGGCGACCTTGACCTACTTTTTCAAGGTCAAATGACCTGTTGGAAATTTCACAAACTTTATTGTAATGGTTTCATCTTTATTTTGTTGTTACATGGTCACAGTGGATGTTAGTAGAACCTGAAGTATGTAGTAATCAGAACCAACCACAGAGTTTAACCCATATTTGGGTTTTTTCCCACATAACAGTTGGTAAAGAAAATATTTTTTTAGGAGAGAAGGATCGCTGTCAGTGTCAGAAGCAACAGGCGGTTAAACAGGAAACAGGAGGTGTAGTCAGGTGTACATTAATAGGTCTGGTATCCTCAACTATCATTTTACAACACATAAAAGGGTCTGTGGATAGTGTAGCTGGTTCTTGGATGACATTTGCAAAATAGTATGTGGAGAAAAGTGGTTTTTGTGGAACATCATCTAAGAGTATTAACCCATAAAGACTCTGCACTATTTTTGTGTCAGTTCCCAGATTCTATTGTCTCAATATCTAACCTTTCTTAACCCTATAATGCCAAATGTATCATATTTGAGACATGAGTTTTGAAGCCCTCTACATGATCAGTGGGATATTTTTTTCTTGAAAAACCTGATGTATACAATTAGATACATGCAATACACAGAGAATCCACCAGGGGGGAGGAATTCATTCACCAGAGGCCTTTCCAGTGACACTACAAGACTGTCATTATTAAGGAAGGAGGAAGAGCTTTGCCAGTTTTGAAAAGGAATTACTAATTTATTAGACATGTTTTATATTTATATGTTATATGTTATATTTATATGTTTATATGTTTTATATTTGTGTTATATTATGTTTTTGTTTGTGCAAAAATGGTAATATTTGAGCATTGAGGAACGATGTACCAAATATGATACAAATTTGAAACTCATACATGGAAATTGTATTTGAAAGAAAAAAAATGTTTTTTGGTTGTTCAGAAGGACCAATAAGGGCTCCAGTTTCAAAGAAGAGGAATTTTCTGTCAATGATTTAATGGTTCAGGCTTTATAGGGTTAAGTGATTTATCACCATTTATTGTAACAATAACATTATCCTCTGTATTTTGCATTTTATCAGTACAAATCAGGTATTTTTCTGTATTTCATTTACTGCAGTGGCGATTTCTCACAGACTGCAAGGGAAGCCCGGCTTCCCCTAAAATTACAAAAATTAAATGGTTAAATATGTACAGTTGTGTTGACATTTTATTGACTACAAATGTGTTAGAACACGTTCATCTCAAAGACAAGTTCATTCAGAATCAGCTTTATCACAAATCATCAGACTCGATGTTGTTCACTTCTCATACATTCCCGTTGCGCTGTTTTCTCATTCGATCTCTGCTCAGTGCATTTGTCCGTAGACTGCAGGCGTCTCTGGGCTTCAATGGGACTGAGTGGAACAGTTTTTTTCATTGGCTCAAAACTGGACGGTAATTGGATAAATGCCATGATGTTGTCCCGCCCCCGGACGCTGGGCGTCTCTGGGGGTGAATGGAGCTGTGGGCGGAGCTTGGCGGGGCTGGACGCCAGAATCCCACGTGCTGATTGGAGTATCAGTCGAAAGGCTGAATCCCGTTTGATTGACAGCTGTTTTCAGATCTACTCCTTCACTGACACAGTTCAGTTTAATACCGTCGCACATTCTGCTGTGAAATCAGAGAAACCACTACGAAATTACTCGTTCATTTCTTGCACTGTAAATAAAACACACTCATTGTACTTCCTTTTTTCAATTTAACATAATTTCAGCGTTTTCTTGTTTCAGTTACATAATTTAATCATTTCTTGTTCGAGTTTAATATCGTTTTGTAGATAGTTAAATCAATCAAACTGTCGGCTAGGTCGGAGTCAAAGGAGCATCTCCTGTTTAAAAAGGCTGAAGTCTTACACCCACAACACACTGGGCCAAGGCAATCTAAGCAGCTCAGTTCTGCTGGACATTCAGAGGACACTGGTCCAGTCCCTGGAAAAGACGCCTACGTGGTACGATAAGGTCACAGAGCATTTTCTTAAAAAGGAACAGAGGGCTGAATGTATGTTTAAATAACGTGACATTTTCTTTTTTTAAATTTTCTTTTATATTTTTTAATGTAAGCTGACAATGAGTTTCCCCTGTCTGAAAGACAAGCAGCCGCCACTGATTTACTGATAGTGAAGATGTTCATAAAAGCTCAGACTAAAATTGAAGGTTATTACATGAAAAACAGAGAAAACTGCTCAAAACGGACTTTTTCAGTAACATTCATGAACTGAACATAAACCCAGTGTGTCCATCCACTGGCATTGATCCAACTCCATGGGTTTTACTGGTGAATCAATGTTGTAGAAGATGACGGTGTTTCTGCGGTAACTACGGAGCCTCTGAATGTCCAAATGGGTCATATCTGATGACCATGAAAAGATGAGTAACTGTATTTCACACCAATTATTTACATGTAACATTAGGATTAGTGGATGAACAGATATTAGATGGTTTTAGACTCTAGTGGATGTTTGGGTCTTTATGGGTTAAAATGATTAAAACACTACAAAAGAGAACAGTCGATAAAAATATGTGTGCATTTGTCAAAACTTGCCATTTTCAGGGTGTAGCTGCAGCTTGCAGGTTGTTCTTTCATGTTTGGAAGAATGTGAAAGCACCAAAGCACAGGTATCAGAATGAAGGAGAGTGACAGTCCTGCTGCTGTGGGATAAAAATATTCAGGTTTGTTCTGGTAGATTACTTCCAGTGAGTTGGACTGTCTGAGGTCAGCATGTGGTGACTTGGGGGTGAATTGTGCTGAACTCATACCATGAAGCAAAAGTCAACCTTGACTTTTCTAACAGGTTTGCACATGCCCATCCATTTCCTCTACTGTGGTCTTGTTCTTAACCCTTTAACGCCTGACGTGTCTGTGGTGAATGTTCTGAATGTAGGATTTATTTTAAATATTCCTAAAAATTCAACCGTTTACTCAATAGGAATAATTTCCAAACATGCTGATAGAATAGACCTTGGTCTTTCCATACACATCTGAGCATGCTCAGTTCACCCCCTGTCACCTGTGGAATGGTGGGTAAAACACAGAGCAGTGAGTGAGACCGACTCACTATAAAATAGACTCTCGGGGCTTTTTCTTTTACACTGTTTTCCTTGTGGTTTTTTGTTTTCACTGTTGTTTCCAGTGTTGTGGTGATTTTCTTTTCTTTTTTTTCTTTTTTTTTTCTTTTTACTGTTTTAACTGAGTTTTGACCATACAACTGTTGTATAGAGTTCACAGATTTAGAAAAGAAAACAAAAAATACTGGTCCTAAATTAAAATACTTATTGCTTATTTTATTCATTAAAAAAACAACAACTTCATTTTAGTTAATTTTTTTGCATATTTTTTCATGTTGTTTATTATTTTATAAATATTTATTTATTTGTTCATTTAGTTGATTATTTTGTTTATTTTTCTACATTTTCTTTTTTTTTTTAATGTTTTATTAATTTTGTTCAGTTTGTATCTTATTTTATTCGTGTTACATATTATTTTGTTGGTTTATTATTAATTTTTATTCATTTCATTGATCCCTTTGGCTGTTTTTGCTCATTTTGTTTTTTTATTTTATTCTTTTTTTTAAATCACTTATCTGCTTTTTGGAGTTCAACCAGGTGTCAAAAAGCAGCTGGACTGATTTAGAAAAGAAGCCCAAATTCAAATCTTTGTTGTTGTTCACTGTGTTCCACTTCACAGTTCATGTTCAGCATCCTAAATCTTTTATTAATGCACATTCTGAGTGCCTTATTTACTCAAAACCTGTCAAACTTCTATTCCTGTCTTTGTCTTTTTCTGTTATTCCACCTGTTTTGAACCTAAAACACACAGTAAAACAGCTTTAATGAACCTGAAACAGACACAGATTCACAGCAGCACCTTTACCTGGAATCAGGACTCAGGAGTTAAAGGGTTAACTGTTGCCCTAGTGTTCACTATGAGCAAAGAAAAAACACATGACAGTGCTTGCATGTGTTTATATACTTGGACAGGCAAATCTGATTCTGCTACAAAACATCCTGGCTGACAGTTCGTGCAGATTAGTCCATCTGAGTGGCATTACATCTATGCCAGTTGTGGGACAGGGTTTCACTTTTTATTCTCTGTACAGCTGGAGTGACTGGCAGAAGCAGACAGTTTAGTCCAGGGTGTCAAACTCAATTTAATTCAGGGGCCACATTCGGCCAGTTTGATCTCCAGTGAGGCGAACCAGTAAAATAATAGTATTATAGCCTATAAATAATAACAACTCCAAACTTTTCTCTTTGTTTTAGTGCAAAAAAAAAACCCCATTAAATTATGAAAATATTTACATTTACAAACTATCCAAACAAAAAAGACAAGAATAACCTGAAAAAAAGAAATTTCTTATGAAAAATGAGTGCAATTATAATAATATTATTTCTCAACTTATGATTTATACATCTACAAAGTTACAAAACATTTAGTAACAGGCAGAATATTGTTGAAATTGCACTAAATTAAAAAAAAAACATTTCAGGTTCATATTTGTTCAGGTTTTTCACACTTTATTGTTAAAGGATAGTTTATTAACTTAACCCTCTGGTATCCAGGTGCACCTTTTAGGCACACTTTGCACTTCATTTTAAAAAACTTCATATTATTTTTCACAATTTAAATAAGGTTGGAATTCAAAAGTTGTTCATTTTTGCATGATCTTTAAAATTCTGGCCACCAACTAAAATCTGCACATTGTAAACAAAAGAAAATTACAAGACTAGCATCTGTCTCCCAAGTGTGCCGAAAACGCACTATTTCTTCCATTTGATATGTATGATTAGGGCTGACCTTGATTTACAAAAATAAAATAAAAAAATTAGAGCAGAAAAATAAATCAGCATGTAATATTTAATAGTTTGATTTATAGGTGTGCATTTTACGCACACTTGGTGACAGATGCTAGTATTTTTGAACATTTGACCTAGCACCAAAAATAATAATGCAAATTAACCAATGTTGGAGTTAATTATTGACATATGCCAGGCTGCAAAAGTCAAATAATATGTGATCCACTTTTTATGTAGTATATTGAAAAAAAATAATTTTTTAGTGTTTTTTTACATCCCAAAAAATGGTTTGTTTACATTACAAACACAGCATTTAAAGGGTTAAAAAATGTGACAGTTATTGGGTATTTGGTATTTTTATTTACAGCTCAAGTTGATGAAATAGAAAAAAATATAAAAGAATTAAAAACAAACTGTGCTTAGTAAGGGCCTTGCTGGACAGGATACCGGAGGGTTAAACTTCACATTAAACCAAGAAGGTTATTTAGGTTATGATGCTGTTATTTTACTTACATACTAGAGATCATATTGGTCTGTGTGTGGAACTTGCACTAAAACCAGTTTGACATCCTTAACTTAATATCTTCAGTGTAATTTTTGCACTTTGTAAATTCATCCTGTGGGTCTGATTTTACCCTTTGGTGGGCCGGTTTTGGACCCCAGGCCGCATGTTTGACACCTCCAGTTTAGTCAAAGGCCACTACAAGGTGAGGAACAGCATGCCGCTGCAGAAATAAGGCATGTCTTTTTGCAAATATGATGGAAAACAACAGTGTTTTAAATCATGTTGCATGATGTCTTGCATTATTGTGAGAGGGGGTTGGCATGCAACGCAGGCTGTCATCAAAGCTCACAGCAGGACTGTTGTGGTTGTAAAACATGCCTCTTAAATGGCTGGTTCACCATCATGCCTCAGTGTACCGCATCACTGACAGTTATCAAAGAAATATAGAATGTAATATTCTCAGATGTAATCCAAGTTCACTCCATTTCAGTTTCAACACAGGCTTGGTGCTGAGCGCTACAAAGCACAGAAAGGCTACTTCATTCAAAGGGAATTGTTGTGGTATGTCGTTGAGGCTGGGGGAATGTCATGGTGTGACTGTTTGTCATTTTCCCTCTGAACTCCACCAACCACGAGGTATTTTCAAGGCCATTTCAGACCCACATGATAAATGAATCCCACAGCAACAAAAACAGATTTTACAGAGTTAATTCTTGACAATAAATAATGCTGGCTTGAAAAAAAAAACATTACTCAGTTTTGTCACCAGGTGGCAGCAAAGATTAAAATTAATTTGTCAAGTTCACAAGACTCTGCAAAACCCTCAAGCTGTTCTGCTATAAAAGGTAATGTCATTAATATTCAATTTCATTGTCCTCGTAATTACCTAATTTACACACAAATGGACAAAAGTATGTGGACACATTGAATTCAGGTGTTTCTTTTCTAACAGGAGTCTGGGGTACAAAATAATAATGACTAATATCATAATATAGTTTTATATTGGGATAAAAATCATTGCATTGGTTAGTTTGGTTTAAATTGTTATTTTTGCTTCCAAAATGACTCAGAGATGGTTTTGACTTCATTTCTTATAACTTTTTTTTTTTTCTTAACCCATAAAGACCCAAACATCCATCACAAACCTAAACCACCTACTGATCTAAACTGTTTAATACCTGTTGATCCACTAATCCTATCAATCCATGTAAATAATTGGTGTAAAATACAGTTTTTCATCTTTTCATGGTCATCAGATATGAACTATTTGGATGTTCAGAGGCTCCATAGTTACCGTGGAAACACAGTGATCTTCTACAACATTGATTCACCAGTAAAACCCATAGAGTTGGATCAATGCCAGCGGATGGACACACTGGGTTTATGTTCAGTTAATGAGAGATTTGACTAAAAAAGTCACTTTTTCTGCAGCTTTCTCTGTTTTTGATATAATAACCCTCTACTTTAATATGAGCCTTTATGAACATCTACATGATCAGTAAATTAAACACAGGAAAATACCTGATTTATACTGATAAAATGCAAAATTAAGAGGATAATATTAAAATAAATGGTGATAAATCACTTAAGACAGTTTGGATGTAGAGAAAATTTTATTTGGGAATTGACATAAAAGTAGTGTTGGGTCTTTATGGGTTGATTTTGTTATCCTCATAACTGTCTAACTCATACACAAATGGACAAAAGTATGTGGACATGTTGAATTCAGGTGTTTCTTTTCTAACAGGGGTCTGGGATACAAAAAACATAATGACTAATGTCCGAATATAGTTTTATATTGGGATAAATATCATTGCATTGGTTAGTTTGGTTTAAATTGTTCTCTTTGCTTCCAAAATGACTCAGAGAGGGTTTTGACTTAATTTCTCTCAACCTTGATTTTTTTTTTTTATCTATGACTATGAGTTTAAATGTTTTACCTCTAAATTTCTAAAATATTTTGCGTGCTCTAACTTTAAATAATTTTCTACCACAACTAACCATCTACTTTCTTCACATCCCACTGAGGAAGAAAAATCTACCATTAAACTTTAAGGAAATATTGATGTTTCAATACTATATGGACATAAATATTGGGACACATCATGTCTACAACTGTAAGATGTCCTGTTCATGAGGATTTGACAAATAAACATCAATATTAATAATCAATATGATATTTATGCCAATATAAAACTATATTATGAAATTAGACACTGTTGTTTTGTATCCCAGACCCCTGTTTGAAAAGACACCTGAATTCAATGTGTCCACATACTTTTGTCCATTTGTGTATGAGTTTGACAATTGTCATATGAGGATAACGGTTTATAAAATAAAGTTTATAAATAAAGTTCATTTAAGGTCTTTGAAATTTTTATGTGACTGTAATATTAAGATTTAAGAGAAAAATATTAAACGTTCGTCACTTATCTCACAAATAAAACATGGGTTTGTCAGCTCCAAAGCAGATCTGTGTATGGAGTAAATAACTATACAAGGCCCGTCAACATTTGGGTTGACGAAACTGGAAACTAGTTTCTTAATTGAACTAAATGAATTTCAGACAGTGGACTGTAGATGCTTCTTTGAGTAGTTCAGTATATATTGGCGGGAAATACTGAACACATTGAGAACATATTTTGTATTTATGGTCTTTCTGCATCCACTATAATGGACAAAGCAAAAGACATGTTTGTGGTGTGATTCCATCAGACTCCATTTCCATCTTGCCCTAAATGTGCCTCTTATCACAAATCTGTGAAATGTTAACTTTGTTCTATGATTAAAACCCTTTTTTTTTTTTTTTTTTTTTTTTTTAAATAAAGCTCTTTATTGTTCTTTGTACTTTATGTCTCTTTTTTTTTTTCCCAAAAAACTCAACAACAAATCACAAAACTACAACCTCACATTATAAAGAATTTATTGCAGGCAAACAATACTATAAATAATATTTACAAACTATAAAACAACATTCCTTGTATGGATTTCCATGGACTCTGCTGGTAAACAGTCTTTCAGTCTTGGGATAAAATGAATCCTTGTTGGATTTATGTCAGATTGAAGTGTTATAAAATAATTAAAGCTACATTCAGGAAATTAAACTAACTTGGATACACTGCATTCTCAGAATTATTAATCATGTATTTGAAAGTTCTTACAATGTTAGCCTGAATCTAGAAAAAAAACAAAAGAGACAAAAACAGAGAGAAAAAAAATCTTTCCAGTTTGTAAATGAACTGAAGTATTTGTTGATCCTTTTACAGTAGCAGGATTTCCACAGAGCGACTAGTCTGAAATATAGCGTTAAGGTTGGCAACCCGACGAGACAAGTCACAACACTGGAGATAAAGGCTGAGTTCTGTGTCCTGTTGGAGCTGTGGACACTAACCTCCACCACACACTGTGCTTCTTTTGGCCTGCACTTTACGCTCTGAGCTTAACTTTAAAAAAAAATATTCACATATTTAATGAAACCACCTGTATTTGTCCAGAAAATACCAAAAAAAAAAAAAAAAAAAAAATCCACAGCACACATTCTCCCTATTGGCATTTAGTTTAAGAATTAACATGTTGTCAAAACCGAAAAAACAAAAAGAACTTCTCGAACAATTATCCCACTGATTGTCCCTGTTTTTTGAATCAACACTGGCTGGAAAACGGTGTCAGAAGTGCAACTATAAACAGCTTTTTATGAAAATGCTTGTTTGCGATAAAATAACTGCTTGAGCCTATCTGATGCTATGACTTGAAGTGATCCAGCAAGTTGAGTGGAAAAGGTACAGTATGTGCCTGAAGAGCCTCCTCATGCCGTTCTCTCGTTCTCCCACATCATTGTTGACGCTTCTTCTCTGATTCTAAACAGAAATTCTCATAAGCTTCTTCTATCTCAGGCCCCATCTCGTCTTCAAAGTCAAACCTGCAAACACATCAAAGCAAGGAATGAAAAGTCTGTCTTGATTTCTTTTCTCTGCTTTTGCTAAACTTGAGAAAACAGATCATGACCTATATGTATTGTACCCAAGTATAGAACAGTGTTAGTTTACATCTATTAGCTCTTGAAGTGTACTTTGTTATGTGTGTTATGTGGTGAGTTACTGGACAGCTAACCGTAGTCAACACCTGATCTGGGCCGGATACCCAGTTTCTTCTATGTTTTAGCAGGTTTTACTACTGATGAAAGTAAAGATTCAAAGAACTTCTTTTTACATAAATACACATTTTTCATTTGTGAAGAGTATTTAATGGAATAATCTTCATTTTATTGTCTTTATTAGTTTTTAACAAACCTAGGGCTCAAGCTGCTAATGCACCTAGCTCACTAATTAGATCAGATAACACTTTCTTAGACCTACAATGGGGAAAGTTATAGCATTACAACAGCATAAGAGATTGCACAAATAAAGTCAAATGATGGTCTTGTCCGGTGTGGTGTTATGGTGGTATAGAACTCATTTCTGGGTCCAAACACTGACCAATGACAGCCCTGTGTGAGCCTTTACACTAACTTCTGTCATTAGTGATGCCAATTCAGGTTAAAAAATAGGCAGCATTCATTTACTCTAATGCACGGATTAGTGGATCATGCGGTAGATTCTGATTTTAGGTGTCTTTAATACTATTTCAGCTCCTTGTCCATTTACAACTCTATCATTTCATTTGTGCTCAGCTGTGTGTAGACTGAAGTTGTTGTTTTATTTCCCTTCCCCTGAACCTGACAGCACACATAAAGGGCTGACAAACAGAACACAAAGTGTTAAGATGTGAAACAGCTCATTGAAGCCTTATTTTGTCCATCATCTGAATCCATACAGATCTGCTTTGGCAGATGCAGTAGATACTAACGTTACTTAGTTAACGGCAGCTAACATGCTCGCCTTAGTGAGCCTAAACTTAATTTTTCCACATTCATGTAAGGTATGTTACTTTAATTATCACCCTCACATTTACACTTTATCATCACATGAGAAGTGATAGAATGACAACTGGATGTGTTTGTGGACGCAGCAACACAGACCAGCAGCAAACCGAATACAGAGGAATGACCATAAGTGGACGTGGAACGGTGAGATGATGTCACAGCTTAACAACGGGAGGAGGAAAAATATAAAGCAGTACTCAGTAAGAGCAATCGTGTAAAACTATGTACAAAAATAACTTAAAGATATGAAAAATAACATCATATTTGAACATTATTGAAAAACCTGTACGGTCAAAAATGAACCATTAAAGGTTTGATAGTGTTACCTTACTGGCTAACGTTAGCAGCTATTTTCATCCAGATAAAGGTAACTGCAGTCATCTTGTCAGCTAATGTTACCTGCTATGACTGTTGAAAAAGCTGTTTGATTTAAAAATGACTCTACTGTATTTCGAAACTACTTAAACCAAAGTATTTAAACATTTATTTGTCTTTAAGTCCCAGAAACTGCTGCAAGTGACAAAAAATCCTGGTGACAGGATGTAGTATACTCAGTGTTTGTCAGTATTGGGTACTGACCACTGCATTAAATCAACACTGCTTTGATGGTAAAAGAATCAGTACAACTGTAGATGCAGTGGCAATTTATGATGCATTTATGATGTTCACGTCCACTGTGGTAATTTATGATGTATATTTGTAGGGTCTTGACGTACAAGTACTTTAGTTTTGATGATGATGACTTTACATTATTATGACCCGTGTTTTACTGGCGATGTGTGTCTATTTGTCATTTTCACACAACCCCCTCCACACACACACCCACACACACACACACAGCTGTGACTGAGGACAGGAGCTGGCTAAGCCCTCTTTTACGTCCAACTGCTGACTAAACAGAATATGAGGCCCTGGTCGACCCCAGTGAATTGTAATACCAGTAAAATACATTTGCCAAGCTCAGGGGCCTACAAGTGGTCATATGACCTGCTCCTGGGTCACATGATCAATGTGCCAGATTTATGGGACTGCTGAACCTGAACAGGTACAGGTCTGAATGAAACCATAAATTAGTGTCCAATAACCCAGATAAATCTTCTAGTCTCTTCTAATTTCTTCATTTAAATCTATCATAATAACCTATAAATAATGGCATAAAATATATACTATACAAATAATATATACTTTGTATTTGCTTTTAGGTATGTGAAAAGTATGTTTTTTAGTGAAACTGTAGGTCCCATGCTGACCATGATTCCCTTGAAGAAGAAATTTAGCAATAAATCTAAAAAAAAAAAATCCACCTGGACCTGCATCTTATCGGAGCATTTTCAGTGCTGTGCATGTATGTAATATTATTGTTCTGTAGATTCGTCTGAACTCAGACATAAGGAACCGTGTGCTCTCTAGACTGTGTACTTACACGTCATTTCCATTTTCACCATAAACATCATGGAAATAATCTTGTCTGTCCAGGATCTCCTGGTATTTCTCTGCATATTCTGCAAAACAAAAAAAAAGAAAATGTTGAATCGAAGGCACAAAACACACTGAAATAGCTGAAAATCATTTTAGTGTAAGAATAGACAAACATCTTATGAAGAATACCAGCTGGTTTCCATAACCAGAGCAGGTCAAAGTAGAAATATACAGATACTAGTGCGTTGACCTGTGGGGAACCATGGGTTCTAGATGTGGTAGTTTTTATGCTGGGGAGAGCTGACTTCTAGGAAAAGATGTTAGTTTACATTTTATAAGTACTGACATAAAAATTGTTTGGTAAATCATTCTTTAAAATTTAAATGACAATTAATATATTAAGGCCAATATCTAGGGCTGAAGTTAGTAAATGCGTTGTTCCTGTTTTTCACTTCATATCCTGTCATGTCATGCGGTACTGCACATCCTGTCAATGGTCATGGGCAACGTAACGTGATTGTAATTCCACAATTACTAATATCTCCCAATATATAGGTCCTATCAACTTGCTGTTTTTGCTAGGCTCTTTCTTTTAAAATTTAAATAACAATTAATATATTAATGCCAATATCTAGGGGCTGAGGTTAGTAAATGCGTTGTTCCTGTTTTTAACTTCATTTCCAGCCACGCAGCGTGGTACTGGGCTTCCCACACACAAACAGAGGCCACTTCCCTTTCCTGTCCCTCCCTCTGGCAACTGCTTAGGAACATGAATTAAATCAATCCCTCCTGACTTTAAAAAAAGGGAATTTTAAAGAAAAAAGATATTTGGTGTCAAAATGGGACTATTCCTTAACTGTAGGTACCAAATTGTCCAGTTAAAAACGCCTCAATTTCTCAGAACCACCCAGACACACACACAGGCAGTATTATATATAAGATTATATGTAAGATTGTTTATACCCTTTTTCAGCATATTGTTAGCCTCATAGCACAATTGCCTAAATCATATTTTTGGCCAAATTGTGATGTCTGCATAACTTTATTCTCGAAACACTGCTGCTTCATTTTATGACTTAGGCAATTATGCTATGAGGCTAACGAAATTCAAAACTGTCTCTTTTGGTTTATAAATATATTTGTCAAAACCTGCTTCCTATATTTTTATATAGGATGTGTGCTATTCCTTTACACACAGGACAGTTGTGTGTGTCTATGTATTAATACTGGCCCATTCCCCTCTCTGTATGTTCACATATGGTTACCAGGGTCAGCTGCGGTAAAAGGAGTGCCGTCTTCTGTGTAGAATGTAGGTTCATTCTGAAAAGAAAAAATACAAATATTTTACTCATTAAAAGAGAAAATTCATTCATTCATTTTCTGAACCCGCTTTATCCTCACTAGGGTTGCGGGGGTGCTGGAGCCTATCCCAGCTACCTATGGGAGAAGGCGGGGTTCACCCTGGATGAGTACTCAGTTCATCGCAGGTTAAAAAAGAAAAAATTTACAGAAAAAATAATATACTTAGAAAAAAAACATCCGAAGGAGCCTCACCATGAAGTAATTGGGGTCGTTTTCTGGCGTGGCGTTGCTTGCTGCTGCTGCGGACCGAACTCTGCCCCAGTCACTGGATCTCAACTCCACCAGTTTCAGAAGCATCTGTCGGACATCACTGAGGAGAATTCAACACTCAGATCAGCTACAGCCAGGACATGAGTGACGTCCGACCCTGGACTAGGGATGTACCAACAGCACACTATCTGGGATTTAGATCAGTCTGTGTTAAAGCTAAATGTCCTGTACCTGTTGTACCTGTGCTTGCATTTGACTTAAACAGAAGTCTAACTGTTTCTATTATTACTACTGTTGGAGAATGTTGAAATGTTACAATGCAAATGTATACATGTACATCTTTAATAACTTACTTGAATAATAATGAGCACTTGTGCTTTTCACAAGTACATAGTATATAGTACATACACACAGAATTGAAAAGATAAATCACTTAAAAGTACCATTCATTTCCTAATCCACAGTCTGAGATCAGCCTCGAGGTGGAGTAGACAGTAACTAGCCTAATGCTACGCTCAGGTCATCGATAGAAACACACATGTGAGGTCCAACAGGAAAACAACACACATGTAATGTTGCAATAAACTTTATCAAATACTGTATTTGCATTCTGCTGCACAACTGCCCTGAGCTGCAGCCCTTTTGGGGGGTTAGCTTCGTCAGCTATTGCAAGTGTTTGATGATGTCCTTTACTTTAAAACCTTGTTCTAGTACAGTAAATAACTGTACTGGAATCATTAGCCACTTTTACAGAGATCCCTGAGAAAAGCTGAGATGGTGATCCCACCTTTTTTCTGCCATTGACCGATTTCCACAGCCAAGACAAAGGAGTAACAGAGGTGAGACAGGGTGGACTTTTACACAGCGGACCTGTGTTCCAGGGTCAAAGGGGCGGTGATGCAGCGCAGTGTATAGTGTGACACTTAATTTGCGCGTTGGAAATACCCCAAGCATAGTGGAATGGTGTTGGCTCTCAAAACAACAGTGGAGGAAGTGACAACAGCTAGTGGATCTCCCCTGTTCGACATCTATCTGGTTGCACTGATTTGTTTGTTTACTGTACACGGCTCACGCTCATTTTTTAATCCCCCCGGTGTGGGGGTCGCAGACGATATACGTCATCAAAACATCATACCTTGGTTGCGGAACGAGAGGTGTTCCTTTTACATAGCGCTCCAGAATTATGATTCCACCTTCATCATGGCTCTGTTTCTACCTCCAGAGGTGTTTCAGACCAAATGATCCACCATTTCATTTACACAGATGTCGTTCTGGAATAAAGGTGAAATATTCCCAGAACAGAAGTGCTGTGTAAAAGGAGGTACTAATTCTTTAACTTCTTTAAACCCTCTGAAAATATGGCCCATATAGGTAAATGTTTCAACACTTCTGCAGCACAGATATAAACATGTGTTCTGAACAGATATAAAAGCCTTAGAGACAGACAATTACCCGTTTTGTCCAATTAACTGGAGCTAATAGGACATTTTACAAACTACAGGTTTTGGCAGAGGCTGGTGCTGACAGTGACCAATGATTGATATTAGGCTCCTTAAGTAGAAATAATAACTTTGAGGGCTCAAATAGTAAACATAGGAAAACTTTTTAAGCTAGTTTGATGTTCACTGATTCATATTTATTTATTTTAATATTTATTACTTTGACTTATACGTTCCTTTTCACGGTTATTCAGTTTCTACTTTTCTGTAGTTTTTCAGAGGACGGAGGTGCTTTCTGGGTTCCATCATGTTCCCTAAGCTTGTAGAAGAGTTGGATCCAATAAAAAATTGTTTTGAAAAAGTACAATTTCCCATCATTTAGGACCATTAGAACTGCTACAAGTCCACAGGAGGCCTGGGTTATGTGGACACATCCTATAATGATAAAGAAAACCCTGCAAAAATAATGTGTTTCAAGTGTTGATATTTTTGCCAGGGGCGTGTGAATGATATCATGTACTGTCTGACATCAGCTTCTTCCTGCTCCAAACTATAATTATTGTACCAATCTTCATGTCTGAAACACGCTAAGGAGCATTTATTCCAAACAGAATGGCAGCTGTAGTCTCACCGGCTGCATGTGGCGTCCAACAGAATGGTTTCAATTCTCTGGATCAGCTCTTCCATGTGTGACTGTCCTCTCTCATTCCACACATCATCTAGGACTGAACCTGTCAGCTGCAAGGACAAATACAAAAAAAGTCATTTCCTTCCCAACAACTGTCCCGCCTACACTTATCTAATCTCAGTTTCGGTTTATTTCAAATATTCAACAAAACAAAGTAATCCTACTTTGGCCCTGAGAAAAAACACAGATTGCAGGTAAACATGAAAAACTTCTACACATGAAAACAAGATATGACTCATTTTCATATTCGAAAAGGAGTGGAAGTACAAGTCATTTAATCCCACCCCTTCTCCACACGACAGTCTGTCCTTTAGCTTCCTATCATAAGGCTGGATGAAAAATATATTCCCTCTTTTGTAAATAGTTAACCCCACTTATCATTTTCACATACACACCTATACTGACATACCAGAAAATACATACATACATACATCCTTGAAGACAACACAAAATGAATACATAATAAAATAAACAATTTAATTAAGTCAACAACAACAGCAATCAATCAAACCATAACAAACAAACCAACAGACAAACACAAAAAACCCACAGTAACCATCTGATACTCAAACACCTTCTACCATCAAATAACGTGTTTAATAACGTGTATAAACCATCTCCACATAACACCTCAGACCTTGAGCAGTTTGACGGCACAGATGAGATTTCCATCCACAGGATTAGAGAAAAGACTGATCATCAGGTCTTTGAGTCCAGTGAGGAGGATGTCGGCTCGGTTTGGGCCTCCCTTTGCACTTTTTACCTGTGAGAACACCAAAAGTTTCATCTCAAACTCGGCCAAGGATTGTGTAACATTACGTGACGTTGACACTGTTCTGTCCAGGAATGAATGGTATTTCACCTCCAGGTGCAGGTAGAGCTCCCCCAGGAACAGAACAAAGGAATGAAACTTCTTTTGGGTGTCAGCGTCTCCTCGAACTGCCTCATCCCTCTGTTCATATTCCCTTCGACATCTGTTAACAAAAAGTTTTTACGTTTCAAAAAAAAACAAACAAACTGTGTCTTAATAACTAGATTTCTTTTTTTCCCCAACTCTTTATATTTCATTTTTCACCCGTTTGTTTTTCTATCCTTCATGCATTTTCTGCTTCCCCATGGTGGAATAAATGAAGTCTTATCTTATCTTAAACAGCAACAGTCCACACTGTTTTGTATAGTGATGCATTATTTCCAGCCCAATTGCTAATAATCGGGAAAGTATTCAGTGCACTTTTAAAAAAAATTTTTTCTTATGTTACAGCCTTATTCCAAGGTAGATTACATTTTTTTTTTTTTACCTCAAAATCCTACACACAATACCTCTTACTGATAAAGTGAAAAAGGTTCATTTAAATACTTTCCTGGATGCACTGTAAGTAGGTACAACTACAACTAGCAGTTGTCTGTAGTTATGCCGTGCCTATACTGATAAGGAAAGGGAATTACAAAGGTGTTCTTGATCCCTGTGTCATTATTGGGTCTGCCTATTGGTCCAATATTTTCATTAATCCTCTTATTGATTCCTGATAAGTTTTCTGCATAGGGAATAAATTAGACTCACACTGAATTTTAGTTATAATGTCTGACTTTGAACATCAAAAAGAGAAAAAAAAAGCATAAACATAAAGAAAAAGACATGCGTGTGAGTCACATGTCAAAACTACAGACTTTAACTTGAGGCTGGTTTTCAATTGGAACATGTCGATTTGACAGAAAAATATACAAACATCCAATACAGGCCTGCACCATTTAAGTCATATGGCAATTATTGTGGACAATACTGAGATCTGAGTCTATTTGCTGTCGTAAAACATATTTTTTCTTTTTGGCTTTTAACTCAGTTTGAGAGGTTGACTTTTATTGGTTTAATGTATAATTATGTTAATTGTTTTTATTTATTCTTTTATTTGTTTTGTTTGATTTTATGTCTGTGCGCACCACTTTGGCCAACTGTGTTGTTTTTAAAGTGCTTTATAAATAAAGTTGACTTGACATGACCTTAGTTATTAAAAAAAAGGCAGACCAATGAGGGTTTTGAAAGATGAACTCAAACATATAAATGGAAATTATTATTACGATTACAACAATGTAAAATAAAAAACAATAGTACCTGTCTCTGTTAATATACTGGACCTTTGGTAAATATATAATTGCACAGGCTGACAGTGTGATTGAAGATCAATTCAGTGTGCAGCTCAAGTCTGATCCCAGTGTGGAAACAGAGTAGAAAAAGGCGTCAGTGACTCAGGTGTGAAAAAACTACAGAGCTTCAGGTGCTGCTTAATGTGGAACTGGTTCTCAACTGGAACATGTGAGCTTGACGATAACTTGTTTTACGATGCACAACCTTCAGAAAACACGTCGGTATTGGTGAAAGGATTGATGATCTTCAAGCACAGGGTTCTGACAGATCAGACCCTCTTTAATTGGTTTCTGAGAAGAATGGTTCTTGTTTCTCATTCGTACATTTACCTACAGTTCATACCCTGTGTTCTAGTTTTAAAAAAAAACTTAGCTTCAAAAAAAAAAAAAAACAAAAAACAAAACTTAATCCCATTATTTGTTCATTCACTCGTTTTCATATTCGTTTAATCCTCTGAAGGGTCTTGGGTGGGCTGGAAATTACAGGAATATTTCTTAATACAATTTTTGTTGATAGATCTTGCCTTATGCTTAAATACTAAAAAGATCAGAAATGAGTCACCTTTTCAGGAGCAGCTGACGAAAGTTGCCGCTTGGTGGGCTGATGGTTAGATGATGGGACAGGTAATTACAAAGCCTGGCACCCGTGTAAGAGAAGTTTGGAATTGCAGTGGACTGCAAGCAAACATAAATATTCAACACCATTAATTTACAGCATCTGTGTTCTGAAATAACACCTATTATGGTATGTTCTATACAAAACATGTAGTGTACAGTACATCCAGTATTTAATGTGTAATCTGTGTTTTAACAGATTGAGTCTAAAATCATATCATTCTACATTTATGAAAAGAAACATGTCGATACTGGGTGTGTGTCTCCAAACCTGTGTGTAGATGAGTTCAACCAGCTCCTGAAGCAGATCCTCAGTAGTAACACAGCCATTGAGCATGCTGGTGATGTACTCCACATCAGAGTCAAAAGATCCAGGTGAGGAGCTCAGGTGGCCAAGGAAGTCTGTGACCATATCAGCCAAGGTTGGTTCAGGATAATAGATTTCACTGTCATCATAAGCAGCAGCATCCTGTAAGAAATGAGGAAAAACACAAAACACACTTCAGCATAGGAAGCAAAACAGACATTTTCAAATAGTACATATTTTACATGAATACCAACTCCAAAAGGGACGCTAGAACAAGAAGCTTCAGCTTTAATAATGTGGAAAAAAAAGCTAAAAACATTGATATTGAAGAAACTGCTCTTACGTCACTCAGAGTGAACGTGGAGGGGACGAACTCCGGAGCGCTGGCTGAAAGTTTAGACGACTTCACCAAGGAACTGACGTCATTAGACAATGAAGGGCTGTTGGCGTTTGGCGTGTTATACTGGGGTTTGCTTTGTCTTTTACAATCTGAAAGAGAAAGAACACAAATAGATCTACAGTCTGTGGACCATGCAGCAGCACCCATGCCACACTAGTGACAATTATTCCCACTGAAAACCTTTGGATCGTTTTGAAAGGGCTTGGTAATTTCCCATTGGGTAACGATTATTTATAGCAGTTATGAGGTGGATTTTGCATTGACTCAAAATAACTTTCAGTGCTCCTGTTTTTAATGACATAACACAGTCATGTCTATTTGACATTCTCGTGTCTTCTATAATGCTTATGTTGATGTTGCACTGAGACTTTTCTGCTATTTTAATCAGGAAATAGGATTATTATGTAATTTACTCTGAAACGACTCGTTTTAGGTCCAGAGATCCGGACTAGAGCGGCAACTATTATTCAATTAATAGTTGAGTTTTGTTTTTAAATGAACCAAAATGTCAGGATTTAGCCACAGTTGAGTATTAGTGTAGCTAGTGCAGCTAACCTGGTCATTACTGCTCCAGCTCTACAGTACAGGAAGGAGCTTTGTGTTTTCACTTCTGCTTTGAGAATGGTGGGGAACTTATTTATGAGTTTTAACTACAGCAACTACGTCAAATGTAAATGTGAATTTTATTTAGATGCTGCGTTACTTCAAATGAAATAAGAGCCCAACAGGTGCACGTTGTGTTAATGTTAGCTAGCGCTCCAAGTCTTCAGCAGCTAGCTACTGGAGCTAATGACAGCTCCAGATTTAGAACACAGAACCGGGTTCACTGGATGTGTCAGCTACGGGACATTCTGCGGCTACTTTACACAGACTTAACACTGTTTTCTATTCGCTGAACCGTGCCAGTGTGCCACAGTTCCAAGCAAACGAATGTGAAAGTAGCTAGCTGACTTAGCTGTCTGGACGGTGGCGCTAGTTGACAGCTCCATACCTCCGGACACCATGTCGCCGCTCGGGCTAATGTTGTTCTCGGAAAAAGGCGGTGAGGTCCGCGGCTGTCTTAGCGGCTCCCTTTGGTTGAAAAGCGAAGGTTTGGCATCTCCGTCCCCGCTGTCACCCATGAACCCGGGGTCTGCTGGGTGATGTCGGGCTCTCCCTGCTCCGGGAGCTCGGTCAAAATGATCGTTCATGACTGTTCGTTTGTCTGCTGAGATTCTCAGAGCAGCATCTGAAAAGGAGAGTAAATGCTGTTTGTTTTCCCTTTCCTAAGCGGTAACTGCTTGTGTTTAACCACAACAAAACACGCCCTATCTCTCTTTCATGTTGGCTTTTTCCTCGACAAGCACAGTATACACAACTTTTTTCCCCACTTCCTTTAACAACAAACTCGCTGTCGTTTTGACAGTGTTTGGTATGGGACTGGAACTGTCTCCATCTAGTGGCGTGGAGTGGAATGACAGCTGCAAAACCAGTTCAAGCCACAGGATCCAGCCTGGGATGTCGTCTGCATTTTACACTCACAGGTGGGACAAATGTGAAGGTCCTTTACCTATTCAAATACATTTTGTAACTATTAATTACTGTGTACATTATACCCAGATAGCAAATATTTTGGCAGCATAATGGCATACATTTGGCATTTTTGGCTTTCTTTTGGCATTATGAAAACCTTTGGCTTTACTGTGGTATGATTAAAGTTATCCATAACACTGGGTTACAAAAAAATATTTTTTGCAAGTTGTCTAGATTTTTTCAACTGAATTAGGATAAGTTTGCACCACTAAATCAAAAAATGACATCTGTTTTTCTCAATCAGGTCAGGTTTTTTTGCTAATTTGATTTTGAAAAATTTGATCTTCTCACAAAATTGATTACATTTTTGTAAACTTTATCTTGGTCACCAAGTTTAATACCAAAATAAGATTGGTAAGCACACTTTATGAAACTTGTGACTTGATTCCTGTTAGGTACAATGGTGTATTCACCGCAGATGTAGCAGAATACGTCAGGCTTATTTTTGCAAGATCTTCTGGTCGAAGCCATTTCATTCACCTGTAATATTAAAAAACCATGAATCATAAATTGGCAAAAGTAAAATCTTCAGAACTTGTTTATTGCAAGAAATGTGAAAGAATTTTGTATCATATGATGTGAAAATGCCCATAAATGTAAGCAAAAATGTTAAAAAGCCAATATGTAGCAGAGTTCAGAAAGTTGACCTGATTGAGCAAAATTAATGTGATTTTTGGATTCAGCACACCAAAATTATCCTAAATCAGCTCAAAAAACTTAAACAATAAATTTGTTGTTGACCAGTGTAATAGATATGGAGGCACCAGCAATAGATGGCTGAGTTATCCCCCTGGTATCCAGGTATGCCTTTTAGGCGCACTTTGCACTTCGTTTTAAAAAACTTCATTTTATTTTTCACAATTTAAATAAGGTTAGAATTCAAAAGTTGTTCATTTTTGCATGATCTTTAAAATTCTGGCCACCAACTAAAATTTGCACAGTGTAAACAAAAGAAAATTACAAGACTAGCATCTGTCTCCCAAGTGTGCCTAAAACGCACTATTCCTTCCATTTGATATGTATGATTAGGGCTGACCTTGATTTACAAAAATAAAATCAAATTAGAGCAGAAAAATAAATCAATATATAATATTTAATAGTTTGATTCATAGGTGTGCCTTTCTGGCACACTTGGTGACAGATGTTAGTATTTTTGAACATTTGACCTAGCGCCAAAAATAGTAATGCAAATTAACCAGTGTTGGAGTTAATCACTGACATATGCCAGGCTGCAAAAATCAAATAATATGTGATCCACGTTTTATGTAGTATATTGAAAAAACCATTTTTTTTTGTGTTTTTTTACATCCAAAAAAATGGTTTGTTTACATTACAAACACGGCATTTAAACGGTTAAAAAAAATGTGACAATTATTGACTATTTGGTATTTTTATTTACGGCTCAAGTTGATGAAATAGAAAAAAGTGTAAAATAATTAAAAACAAACTGTATGAAAATTTTTTTGTCATTATTCCACAAGTGTGCCAAAAAGGCCCACTTGGTGCTTTGTAAGGGCCTTGCTGGACGGGATACCGGAGGGTTCTGGCATGTGTCTGGTTAACCAAAAGACTGGGCGAAGAGCGGGATCAAGTATAGGGACGGTATGGCCTGTTTATGGCAAGTCAGAAGATTGACTAAAGAGCGGCAACATCTTATTCCACATATGGATGTGTTTCGTTTGTGTTTTGGAATATTTCTGTAAAGCCAAAACACTGCGCAAAGAGCAGGAATTTCTACCCAGAAGAAAACCCCACTTCATTTTAAAAGCATGATCATCACAAATTTTGGGTGAATTTTGGCCTCCTTTGGGCCTCTCTTTGGGTCAGTTTTGGCTACTTTTTGGCTGGATTATGGGGATTTGGGGCTTTTCTGGGACAATTATGGCTATATTTTGGAAGTCCGCAATTACTTTTTGGATGAATTTTGGCTTCCTTCTGGTTTGATTTTGCCTTGCCTATTTTGGGCCATTTAGGGCCCATACATCCGCCCAGAACTTTGCCAAAATGGCATGTCAGTTTTGGGCCAGAGTTAAGCCATAATGATTTTGCTATCTGGATAATGTGTTTATTATTCCATGGATATGAACTTGTAAATCAGCTTTTTAACCTTCATCATGACTCAAACAGTATGGAGGCTCTAGCAACAATTCATTGTTACTGGAAGTAATATAATTTTTCTAAATGGGTTTTATCCTCCGCCAATTACATGAAAAACTCTGTTAACTCTACTTTCATTTTACAACATATCTCTGTCTATACTGGAGTGAAGAAAGCAACTACAAACTGGTACAAAAGCCCTGACAAACCATGGTTTATTTTGCACTTTAAACTGTGGACACTCTGGATTTTCAGATATCATAAGATGTAGCAGATACAAAGGCTTTAGTCTGTCATGATGAAGTTTAACAAAATAACAACATACATTCATTCTTTCATTTTCCACAAGGCTTAATCCAAAAATCTTGCTTTGAGGCCACATTGTTGAGTTAGTTACTGTTATCAAAGTGTAATCTTTTATAATCTAATAATTCATTTTCTTATCTTTAATACATGATGTTTCCATAACATGTGTCCATCTTCCAAATGAGTCTGTATCTGTTTCAGTTACATGTTCATTACACAAAGCAGCAATATTTATGTACATAATGGGGTGTGTGGCTCATTGTGTTATTTATTTAAAATTTTTCTTTGTTTTACTTGTCCACATGGAAAGGCGTAAAGTACAGTTTTTTGTTTGTTTTTTGTAGTATCCACTTTTTTTTTTTTTTTTTTTTAACCTAGAATGGTGTTACTTAAAGATGAGAAAATATTAATTCTGCAAAATGTCTGCATTAGGGTGGATGGGTCATTGGTCAAATCTGTTTCCAATATATTCTGTGACTTAATGTAGAGACTTTTCCACACTGGTGTGAAACAGCATTATGTTATCTGTCTTTATGCTTTTATCAACTACTCTTTTCTAGTAACCCTTGAAGTAACCTAAAGCAAGGGTTTGGGGTAGGCCTAGGGCTACAGCACCCTTTGCTATCTAAAGAGCCATTTAAAGACTGAAATTGAAAAAAAAAAACTGTCTGGAGTCAAAAGATATGCTTAAATGTTTGACCTCAAAGTGGTGACTGTTTAGGAAGGCCTTTAAGATTAGTTTGTATGGAATATGTTGAAAATAAATCCAAGTTTTTGGGCATTTACAGAACTACAAAGAAATTATAGAACTGCACTAATGAAAACAGTGACATTTGTCATTGTTGTGCAGCAAAAATCGACTGATATGTGAAGGTTTTCTGTGCAATGGAGAATTCAGATGAATACCTTCAGTCTCATAAAATAAAAGTAGTCTACTTTTACAACTACTACTATTTTTTGATTCACTTGGAGTGTAGTCTACATTTTTACAAGTGTGTAACATCAGAATGACTTTATGGTTGCAACAATAATAGCAAAATGTCTAAAATGAATAAATAAAGCCACATGGAGGCACTTGAAAAGGGCTCAGGAGCCAAATGTGGCCCCAGAACCACAGGTTTCCCACCCCTGGGCTACATTTAAATAAAAATACCTGTGCAATATGCATGGTAATTAGCTTCAGTTGACAGAGCACATCTCCTAGTTTCTGTATTAAACATGTGACTGAAACACACAACTAAAATCCATTTAGACATGGCTCAGATTTACCCTAACCCTAAAATGGGTCACCGCTCATATGGACGTTAAAAGATTATATTTAGTCTTTAGACTTGGTCTGACAGGAGAGAGCTGCAGATAGGCAGTGTATTTTTGGGACCTTTGATTCATCCTGAGTAAAAGCATCACATGGAATATTTATGAAGGACAACCCTAAGGCCTGTGGACCGGTGCAACCCCTCAGAAGTGCCCCCCCCCCCCCCCCTTCCCCTTCCCTCCCCCTGTGCTTACTCAGTAGCTGCCCACTACAAACATGTGTTGCAGCAGACCTCTCGGTGTAAGTATTCATTAGTTGTTCTGGCCTCCAGTCATTTTCCACTTGTTTCTCAAAGCTGGATCACATTATGCCACAGAGAAATCCCGTGCCAGAAACGTAGAGACCCACTTTGATAAAAGATTACTGCCCTCATTTTTTCTTATTGCTGTTTTTCCCCCCATGCCAGTGTCTTGGAGGGAGTTCAAACATTCACAGGTCTCTGGAATGAAGTAGATGACAAATGGCAGTAGGACTGATGTTGATGGCTGGGGGGGGGGGCAGCCACAGACTCATCATCACCAGGTTTACAACGCTACAAGACAGATATTTGTGCATATGTTTATTACTATTTCTATATAAATGAATGCACATTCTGTAGGTTATATCCCTGGTGATTTATTGGCTGATTCATGAGGTTATATAAAGAGGAAAATACTGTACATGTGCTACTGTATGTGGTGGAGCTTAACTGCAGGGATTCCATTTGTTTTGTTATGGCAGACATATTTAGGTCAGAAAAGACTAAAAACTTGAAATCAAAACATTTCCCTGTTTTGTATTCATTTAATCCAAATATATAGTATAATATATAGTTTCCAAATCTTCATTCTGAAGTACCAACTAAAACTGCACTGGTGCATCTGAATGTTTGAGGAAAAGGTAATGAAACAGTCTTCCATATGTGTCCACTGGCTCTGACTGTCACCATGGAATGCACTGCAGCATTCCAGGACATTAATCATTCATTCAAGTGATTTGTGTTAATGACCATTTTTTTATGTGTCATAAAACAGGACGCACTTCTGATGTATTTCTTACTCTTCTTCTTCCTGTTTCTCATACACATTTTGCAATGTAATTTATGATGCAGCTGTATGAACCCCCCGCAAATTATACAATAAAATGTGTGGTTCAGTTGCCTAGTGTTGTACAATGACATTTCTTAAAGACTTTTCTAATATTTTGTATAGTCTTTTCTAATACTGAGCAAGTATATTGATGAAAATTTGTAGTAGAGGTGATCAGATCCGCATCTTTTTGGAGCCACGTTATATTGAAACACTTTTGTTCTGTGAACAGATCAGCAGAGTTAGGTGGGGTCCACTAAATAGTGAGTTTGCTGTTTTGTACTGGTGTCTGAATGTAGAGTGAAGATTATTAAACCCAATATAGCTAATTCGAAATATCCCACAATGCATTGTGAAAAGTAATGACCGTGGCATATACTCTACTTCATGATAGTAACTCCCCAATTCATGAAAATCCCTGTCCTGCAAACACCTATCCATCAGTTACAATGCAAACTGATGAGTGTCCAATATTTATTCTTTAGTGTTTATTATACAGAACATAATGAATATGGAAATGAAGAGGTGATTCATTCACTCCTGAAACTTAGGATCTACTGGCTTCAATTGACATTTTTATCAAAAGTCTCTGTGACAAACAGCCGTGTGTCACTTAAGTACCAAATACAGACACCTGTGTTCACTTCAGCACTTTAACTTGCACGTGTAGTTTACAGCACAGCACTTTAAACATATTTGCACAAACAGAGTAATTGCACGCAATTGGTTTTTTAAAGTAGTTTATTGATTTTATTGTCTTTCCTTTTCAGTTTTTACATCCAGTGATGCTTGTATTTTAATTGACTGATGATTGCTTGGCCCTGGAGAAAAGGAGACACAAATTAGACACAAAGATAAAGTGCAATGTAAATGTGCAGTATTTAAGTTTAGTTTGTTTAGTGTCTGTGTGAGTGGATTTTAAAGTGTTTTAGTGAATGGTGTTTTAGTGTTTGTACTTACCCTGTCCTTGTGTCCAGGTCTGTCAGCAAAAAAAGTCCCAGCGTCAACAACAGCCGTTAAGAAGGTTCCAGCCTGGACCAAGCCAGGGAAATGTGTGGGGGAGTCTGGAGATGTATTTTATTGGTTTATGGGTTTTTATTTAACTTTGGTGTTTAGATTTAGAGTTTTAGATATTTAGCTTGGGTTTTAGATAGGTTATGGTTGTGGGTTTTAGTTATGGAGGTTTTAGATTAGTTTTAGCAATTTATATTGAGTTGTAACTTCCCTATGGAGTTGTAGTGGTTTTAGCCAGTTAAGTTGAACAATATAAAAAGCGCCCATTTTCATCAGTTGAGGTTCGACTGCTGGGGAAGACACTGCTGCTCCAACCTCTGCATGCACTTGCACTTTTTTTTTTTGGCATTGGCACTTTTTTAGCCTTTGCACTTTCAGCACTTGCACTTTGTGTGAAATAGGTAATATTGAAAATATTAAAAAAAATTGTGGACCACACCATCTCCTGCCTCTGCCTCATCTCCTTCATCATTTCACGGGCCTCCACCCGCTAAACGGCCAGCAACGTCACAGTCTCTGTACTTTGCTTACTTTATATTTGGGCCATATTTAAGATAATGTAATTGAGATTTTGTTTCAGTAACATGTTAAATATAGAAACAACAAGATGTATCGACAGATAGATAGATAGATACTCTGTTCCAGCCATCCAAAACCACCCAAAAAGCCTTTTTTAAGGGTTTTTAAAACAGAAAAAGTGCAGGTAGAAAGAAAATCACAGTTCTAAAAACATCCTGATTCCTTCCTGAGGGCTCTGTCCAAGGATCAATAAAATCTAATCTAATCTAATCATTCATTATCTGAACCCACTTTATCCTCATTAGGGTCATGGGGGTCGCTTGGACCCTATCCCAGCTACATAGGGGTGAAGGTGGGGTACACCCTGGACAAGTCGCCAGTTCATCACAGGGCTGAACATATAGAGACAAATAATCACTCTCACATTCACACCTATGGGCAATTTAAATTAACCAATTAACCTATCAGTGCATGTCTTTGGATGGTGGGAGGAAGCCGGAGTACCTGGAGAGAACCCACGCAGACATGGGAGAACATGCAAACGCCACACAGAAAGGTCCACCCCCGTTGGCTGGTGTTGGAATCTAATCTAATCTAATCTAATCTAATCTAATCTAATCTAATCTAATCTATTAATTTATTTACCTTAAAGATGAGACAGCCGGTGTGTGAAGAAGACGGTGGGACAGGGAGGAGGATTATTGTACTGGGGGGGGGGGGGGGTAGAATCTCCTTCCATTGTCAGGTAGAACTATTCCTGGTGTTTTTTTTGTTTTTTTTCATGTGAGATCACTATTGCGTTTTCTCTCAGGAGATGATCGCATGAACTGAGCGAGCAGAGGCTGTGAGCTCTGTGCTGACTAGCGGCGACTAGCATGAAGTTCACTCAACCTGAGGATTTCCACTCATATTTCAAGAAAAAACTACTAAAAAATACATTCCTGATGACATTCCTTCTCACTACATGACTCCTGCTCCTGAACACTGGGAAACCAAAGGACAATGTGACAGACTTCTGCAGGTCACCCTGACAACAGACACAGGTGAACATCTGCGGCTTGGACTTGGAGACAGTGGGCTCTGTTAAGTACCTGAGTGTTCACTTAAAGACAAACTGGACTGGACAAACAACACAAATAACATGAAGAACTATCGTCTATTTCTAGATGGTTTCAGATGAATAAACTCTCTCTCAACACCCAAAAATCTAATTTTATCATATTTTGTAACAAAAATAAGAAGTATAACAAGGAAAACAACAAAATATTCATCGATAACTTTGAAATAACCCAGGTATCTTACGTTAAATTTTTGGGTGTTATTGTAGATGAAAAATTGAATTGGAAATCTCATATTAATCTTGTCTGTAAAAAAATCATGAAGTTAATTGGCATTTTGAACAGAGTTCATTCATTGATAAATCATTCTTGTTTCTTGTCTTTTTATAATTGCTTAATTCATCCTTACATTATTTATTGCAATACTGTTTGGGCGGCAACCTGTCCCACGTATCTCAATAAGATTCTCTTAATTCAAAAGAAATTTTTAAGAATGATCAGTTTTTCTAAGAGAATCATCTGCTCCTCTTTTCAAAATATTCAATCTTCTCTCAGTTTTTGATGTGAACGTTTACCAGACCTGTGTCTTCATGTACAAATATGTTCACTTAACTCATATTCTTCCTAAAGTTTTTCACAATTTCTTTATGTTGTCTTCTGTTATTCACAACTTTCCAACATGATTTTCAAGCAAATTTTATCTTCCGTACTGCCGAACTTCTATCTGTCAGTATTCTCTGAAATATTGTGGACCAAATCTGTGGAATAATCTATGACTGGAACTTCAATCAGCATCTACTTTATCATTGTTTAAAAAGCATCTGAAAAGGACTGTAATTCATGAAAAAATGTAAGGCTGTATATCGCTTGATTTGTATTTGATGATTTGTAATGTGGATTACATTTTTATTGTTTTTACTTTAGTTTATTATTTCAGTTATACTGTATGTTTTAATTCTTTTTATTTTTTGGGTATTGTTCATTTCAGGGTAGGTATTCATATAAGCCTTCTTTTTGGCTTCTAACCTCTCCTGCACAATTTTGTTACTTGTTTGAATGTTGTTGTTTTTTCTATTGCTGTTTTATTTTGTGCAAATAAATTAAATTAAATTAATAAATTAAATAAACACAGACTGGTTCAGGAAGGACCAGAGGCACCTCCACCTGCTGAGGACACCGAGCTCCTTCAGAGTGAGCAGGGCTCTCCTCTGGACTGTCTTTGACACCATGGTGGCCTCTGTGGTCCTCTTTGCCATCGTATGCTGGGGAGTGGGCAGGACGGACAGAAACAGGAAGACACTCAGTAAACTGATAAGGAGAGCCGCCTCTGTCCTAGGCTGTCCGCTGGACTCCATCGAGGAGGTGATGGACCAAGCTGACACTCATTATGGATAACCCCTCCCACCCCTGCACCACACTGTGGAGACCCTGAGCAGCTCCTTCAGCACCAGAGTCTTACATCCCCTGAGCAAGAAGGAGCGATTCCACAGGCCATTCCTCCCACAGCCATCAGACAGTTCACAGTACCACCCCCCCATCACCCATGTACATGTACAACCATGATGATGTAAATAATACTGAAATATTTTTTTTTAATCTTTAATTCAAATTCTTTGTTTATATAAATATTTATATAAATACCAAAGTTTTTTCTTTTTTTCTTTTATATTTTTCATTTTCACTCATGTGTTTTTTTCTACCTGTCTTTTCTCTCAGCGATTGCTTATTGTTTGTTGCTGCTGTTAACTGTGAAATTTCTCCATGGTGGGATAAATAGTCTTATCTTATCTTATCTTATCTTATCTTATCTTATCTTATCTTATCTTATCTTATCTTATCTTATCTTATCTTACCTCGTCTCGTCTCGTCTCGTCTCATCTCATCTTACTTTATCTCATCTCATCTCATCTCATCTCATCTCATCTTATCTTATCTTACCTTGTCTCGTCTCGTCTCATCTCATCTTACTTTATCTCATCTCATCTTATCTTATCTTACTTCATCTCATCTCATCTCATCTCATCTCATCTCATCTTACATGAGGTACCTGTCTGTGATGTAACACCCTCTTACATTGTGTTTTTTTTTATATTATTGATAATGTAGTAGTGATATTAAGAGGTGGATTGTATCAGGTAGAACACCACTGAAGGCCAAAGTGTGAAATACGCAGCCCACAGCCCCAGAAACACTGGGCCTCATGCAGCAATATTCTTCTAAATTTCTCTTATATTCTCTTATTTTTTGTTTAGAGAAAAAAAAAGGGGATTCAATAATGCACCAAACATTCTAAGTGTCCAAATCCGCTCTTACCCAGATGTGTTGAATGTTGAATCTCTCTTGATGGTAAATGGGATGGTAGTGGCCAATTAGGATATGTGACGCCCACTTAACACCACTGAAGGGCAGGTGTTGTGCTGTGTGTAAACAACTGTACGGTGGCCGACAAGGACCAAACACATTACAACGGCCCAATGCGTCTCATTTAGAGAAAACAGCTGCGAATACAGAAACGATGCAAATTCACAAACTCAAACACAGTCTAAACCAGGTACAAAAAGAGGAACATGGTGCAAATGAAAAAATGCGCCGCAAGACACTAAAACACATGCATAATCATCAAATGCTCTGGCAATAAAGAAACGATGCAAACCAAGAAAACATCTGCAAATGAAAAACGCTGCATAACCAGTCAGTACAACAGAAGTGCTCCAAAGCTGTAGGGGGCGCTGTCAGCAGAACAGCTCAATGCAGAGACACACAGGATGGAGAGAGAGAGACAGAGAACAGCTGACTGACAGTGTTTCAAACTGTTCAGTTTTCTCTATTTTTGATAGAATAATCTTCAACTTTACTCTGAGCTTTCATGAACATCTACATGATTAGTAAATTAAACTGGAAAATACCTGAAAAAAAAAACAAGATACAGAAGATAATATTACAATAAATGATGATAAACCACTTAAGGATGGTTAAATATGAAGAAAAATTCATTTGGGAAAGGCCACAAATGTCACACTGGGTCATTATGGGAAAAAGTACAATACACACATTATTGAGCTTCATTTGATCAGGAATGTCTTGTAGTTTTTGGATGTTCGAAACCTAAACTAAACTACATGAGTTTACTTAAATGTGACCGTGGCTCTAACCTCCAGGTGGATGTTAAGAGGTTAAACAGCACCAAGTAATTTCAGCTACTTGATAAATGCAACACTTGTGTTTCTTAGGTTTAAAGTAATGCCAACGTTACATAATATTGAAACCACTTAACATCCATCAGGTCACTGGTGACCCATTTTAGGGTTTGGGTTAGGGTTACATTTGAGCCATGTTTAAAGTCATGTAGTTTAGATTGTGTTTCAGTCACATGTTACACACAGAAAGTAGAAGATGTTCCCCTTCATATGAAGCCTAATAACATACATAGTGCAGATGTTCAGTTTAACCCAGGCAGACCACCAGCACGATGGACTAGTAGAATAATAACAGAATAATCTATGAATAACAAAGGTTTCTATTTGTTTTAGTGGGAAAAAAGGAAAATTATGTTATGAAAATGTAAATAACCTGAACCATCATGTACAACCTTAAATTACTTAGCAAAATAAGTGCAATTTCACCAATATTACGTCTCAGTTTAGTATTGGGTCAGATCAAGCAGTGACACAGGGACACATTTCCTGTTCAATAGTCTCTGTGTTTAAAATAAATAACTTATCTCCATGTTTCATACATGTATGAATAGGCCTCAGTAAGTACTTTCACACATCACACATGTTACAATTTACAGAAATACAATTTTGGGGTAAAAATACTTAAATTACTGCTGTGTGACATGGAGACTCAAAATGAACAGCTTTTTTTTTTTTATTTTTTTTTTTTATTTTTATTTTTTTACTTTATTCAAATGTACAAAACATGCTGTTCTCATTAGAAACTGATCCTAAATGAAACATAGGACTTTAACTATGATGTTAAACTACAATTGTGATCAATATTGGATAAAAATGTTGAAATGATAAGTTTTTATGAACACGGAGACAGCAGTTTGTCACTTTGTTCAGTATCAGAATAAAAGACTTTGCTGGAACTAAAACACTACAAATATACTAATAAACTTTTATTGAACATACATATTACAACTGAAGTGATATATACAGCTAATAGCAGAGTGTATTTGACTAATAATTGAATTGTACAAATATGAATCTGTATTTGTTTCAGTTGGATGTTAGTTGGTATAAGTTACTAAGTTGGATCCAAATGTGTGGTTTATAGATGTCATTAGACTGGTTTGTTGTAGTTTATATCTACAGATATTTTTCTATATACTTATACTGTTGTTGTTATTTCTATATAGACATTTTTATATAACCTTTTACTTTTATGCTTTTTGTGGTTGTTGTTTCCGCTGGTTCTGGGGTAAAAGACAAGTTGTTTGTCACTTTGTGTGTCACTTTGTGGTTGTCAGGTACTGAGTGGAACCCAGTACCTGAGGAGGTTAAACTGTTTACAACATACAAGGCCTTCACGAAAAAATTGAAAATGTGGCTTATCAACACCTATAGCTGCCAACACTAAAAGACAAGCCTGTTGTGATGTTTTGATGTTGTGATCAAATGTTGTTGTGATATGTTGTGATGTCTTATTCTCTTTTAATTGTATAGTAAGTGTTTGAATATGTATCTTGTATTATATTGTACAGGTATTGTGTGTTTTGTGCTCCCTTAACAGTCTGTTATGTGTATGTTATTTGTTACATTAGTGCCCTGTTAAGTGTCTAACCATGTCTTTCTCCTGTAAATGTTTTTTTTTTTACTGCCTACAGATGAAAACAAGCCTTCTGGCTAATTCTGGCTTTTTTTAACCATGTGTAACCATGTGTTTTATGAAATTGCATTGTCCCCTTTCAAATAAACTAAACTAAACTAAACTTTCCGCCATGTCTGTTTCACTTTTTTTTTTTTTTCTTTTGTTTTTTTTTGCCTTTTCAAATAATGGTTTAATAATCACTAATAATCGATAGCTGCAGCTCTACTTACAGGCTGTTTTTTTTATTGGTTTCCTGATTAATGTCCCATGATTTTATCTAAGTTCTACTGAGTCTATGAAACAGGTGCTAACGGCAAATATTAGTTTTCCGACGGCCGGAAAATCTTTAGTTCATTTACAGTTTTTACAGTCAGAATCAGAGTTTTGGCTTTGAAACATTTGTCTCTCACCTCCATGTGTCAGTTGTCTCGATTTTTCATGTCTCTGAGAGATAGATGTTTGGGGGGTGGGCGGAAGCCTGTGGTGTTAATGTTCTCCCTGTGGTCTTTTGATCTGGCATCAAGGCAGCTGTCATTGATTAGTGCGTTTGTAGATGATTACTGAAGGAAGTGGGTGGTCAGACACAGGTCATATCTCTCTCCACCCCCCTTCCCTTCCCCTCCCCTCCCCTCCCCACAAGCACAGTCATATATTCACATTCTGCTCAAAGTGACCCAACATGACACAGGTTTTTCCATATTTTCTGTAACTGTTATCAGCAGGTGCTTTGGCGATCTGCTGAAGCCTCCTGCCATTGGGGAATGTTCTCCAGTAACGGCGTTGATATTAGGAAATGATGTCAGCATCTACAGGCCATACCAGGGAAGTCAACCTCCTCCCATTTCGCTGAGGTTACGCTGTATGCTTCCTGTTTGTTTGGGAACTAATCATTAGTGCAATTGTTGCCACATGGAATATCTGGCGAGGCATTAATAGTTGCCTTTTGTCCTTTCCTACCTCAGAGACCTAGATAAGAATAGACTTACCATGACCTGAGTACGGTGGTCGACAAGGGCCAAACACATTGCAACGGCTCAATGCGTCTCATTTAGAGTGAACAGCTACAAGTGCAGAAACGACGCAAATTCACAAACTCAAACACAGCCTAAAAAGAGGAACGTGGCGCAAATGAAAAATTGCGCTGCAAGACACAAAAACACATGCATAATCATCAAACGCTCTGGAAATAAAGAAACGACGCAAACCAAGAAAACATCTGCAAACGAAAAACACTGCAGAACCAGTCAGTCCAACAGAAGTGCTCCACACCTGTAGGGGGCGCTGTCAGCAGAGACACACAGGATGGAGAGAGAGATGGAGAACAGCTGACTGACAGTGTTTCAAACTACAGTGGGAACAAATTGAAGTTACGGCATAGCGCGGTCATGTGACTTTTATTTGATTCTATTTGACACTGGTCTGTTGTCTATAAACGCTGCCCCCTGCAGGTTTGGAGCACTTCTGTTGTACTGACTGGTTACGCGGCGTTTTTCGTTTGCATATCTTTTCTTGGTTTGCATCGTTTCTTTATTTGAAGAGCATTTGATAAGTATGCATTTGTTTTGTTTCTTGCGGCGCATTTTTTCATTTGCACCACGTTCCTCTTTTAGTACCTGGTTTAGACTGTGTTTGAGTTTGTGAATTTGCAGCGTTTCTGTACTTGCAGCTGTTTTCTCTGAACTGAGACACATTGGACCTTTGTAATGTGTTTGGCCCTTGTCGGCCACCGTACCAGAGCCATCCCCACAGTTCTCTCTCTGCTTGCCAGAAAACACCACAAATAAAAGTCACTTTATGGCATTGAGGAAGTCACACAACTGTGATGCAGAGGAGAAAATTTTATTTTCACATAACAGACTTCCTATAAAAAGTAAATGCAAAGAATTTCTTGCTTGTAAGTGTTCCCCTCCAGTTAAATATTTCACAAAATAAATAATTCATAACAGTACAGTCAAAACACAGTGGTTAAGTATCAAACATTTGTTGTCAATGTGTTGCATTCTCTATTATTTAATGCTGTCAGGCATAAAAGGGCCGATAATTCCCCCATCTTGTCAACTTCCTACCACTGTCCTTTACGTTTACGGATTATCTGGTGTCTCACAGGGAAATATGGATTATAAATAACATTACAAGATACTTCTCCTACTAGTTCACACATACTTTTGTCCAGTTGCAAACCACTTTGGCACAAAAAACGGATAAATATTGCAAATTGTGCCAAAAAAAAAAAAAAATCAGAAATAAGCTTCTCAAACAGAGTATGTGATCTCACTTAAAATCAGGAATAGAGATCAGTTGTTTCAGTGTTAGTGCCTTTTTTTCCCATAATGAGAGATTTCTTATTAAACGTCTTTACCAGATTTATTTGTTATGTTATTCCAAATCTCTCAGTCCAGTGCTGCATAATTCTCCTCTCCAGTTTCTCTAGTTGTCACACCAAAATTGGAAGGAAGTGGGTGGCCATGTTGTTCCTGCGGGTTTTCTTCCCCCTCAGCGGTCTCCCGTGGACGTTCAGACCCACAAACATCTGCCTCTTCTTGTTCCTCCACTGGGCCGACGCGTACGTGTTGTAGCCATTCTCCTCGATTCGCTCCTTCAGGGCGCAGTCGACGCTGAAGTCCCTCTGGAAAACGGTAGGTATCACATTTCACAGTTACAACCCCGGTGTGTGAGGTTAAGACAAAACACAATCATTTTTCTTGCCCAAAGCTGTTGCAGTTGCACATATTAACTTGTTTGTTTGCTACTCCTTCATCTGCCCTGGCTGTTTTTGCTTTGCATGCTTGTGTAGCAATGAGTGTGCACTTTGAAAAATGCAGTGTTGACTTTCCCCCAAAGTTTCCCGTGTATGTCGAGGCCTGGTTGTGATTCAGTCGACCCAGCAGCTACAGAAGTAAAGATAAGGCCTCCCTTTGATAAGGACTGAAGAATCTAGCGCTGTCTCTTTTTAAAGCATCCAGATTGACCTCTGACCCGGATACTCACCGCTCCGTACAGTTCTCCCTTCCTGCTGATTGCCAGATAGTAGTTGCTGCTGAGGCCTCGGATGGCCACCACGCCCACATTCACAGATGTGATTTCCAGCATACCTGCAATTCAACAACATTCTGTGTCAATTGTGCGTCAACCTTCAACTCAATTCAATTAACTGTTGTTCGAAGACATAGAGCTCAGGGTTGACTAAAGAAAATACTTGTTTGTAAGACTGGGATGAAAGTTGGTAGTTCGATTAATGTTGGTAGATAAGGACATGATTTACCTGAATTAAATTAAATATGTGTTCTCTTCTGTTGTATATTTAGCAAAGATTACACTGAAAATTTTTTGTTTGTTTTGTGTGTTTGTTTTCATGTGGAAACATTGTGTTAAGTATAAATAACATTTTTATTGTTTTTTTTACTTTAGTTTATTATTTCAGTTATATTGTATTTTTTAATTCTTTTTTTTTTGTGCATTGTTCTTTTCGGGGGAGGTATTCATATAAGCCTTCTTTTTGGCTTCTAACCTCTCCTGCACAATTTTGTTACTTGTTTGAATGTTGTTGTTTTTTCTATTGCTGTTTTTATTTTGTGCAAAATAAATAAATAAATAAATAAATAATTCAATTGTAAATAGGGTGAGGCAAAATAAGTCTTAACTTCAGCTTAAACTCTTTCGGTCGCATTGTATATGGAACAATGAATATGTTGTTTTTTGTTTGTTGTTTGTAGTGACTGATGACCGAATAAACTACTACTACTACTACTACTACTACTACTACTACAAAAAAAAATAAAAAAAAAATCAATTCAGTTTTATTTGTAGAGCCCAATATCACAACAAGGTCACCTCACAAGGCTTAACAGAATTTGTTGAATGGATAAAAGGGCTTCAAAGTTAGATCTTTTTTTCATTTTGCATGAAAAAGCTTTTTGTTGTTATGAACTCTTCCTCTTGGGACTGACAACAACCACTGGCTTAAATTCTAGACACACTTAAAACACAGATATGGAAGCCCATGTCTGCCAGTGTGGGGAATAGAGTAAGATGTAAGTCAAAAAATAATAACTTAGTCTCTCATCATTTTAATACCAACTCATTATTTTAAAATACTTTCTAAAAACAATGAAATAATTTGTAAAAAAAAAAAAAAAAAGAAAAAAAAAGTGACTTATTATCTCTTAATAAGGTAGTTATTTAAAATGAGAAACAGTCTGCAAATGACATTAAAGACATTATGGCACTTTCTGAATCATCTATTATTCTGAGATATTAACTGATTTTTTTTTTTTTTTATCCCAATGGCAGAAATGGGCTTGAATAAGCTATCTCTAAATAATGTTTTAGTATCGTATAGTACTTTTAAAATATGGCTCTAATTATTATAATATAACACTATGAATGACTTTTTTGTTAATTTCAAGTTTTCGTTATTTTGACTCTTTTAGGGTGAAAGAGGTTTTCGTATAAACATAACACTGTCACCACTGTCTGGCAGCTGTAACCACGATGAAACAGTGGCAGTGACATATTGCACTGTTGTTTTAGCGCATTAGTATATGGTTGCTATTATGTTTCCCTTTGCACATTCATCCTTTTGGTGGTATTATGGAGTTCCTTTGCAACCTCCGCCTGTGTAACAGACTCCAGCCGTGCCAGCCATTTTCTTCAAACTTCATAGATTGGTACCGCAGAGATCTTCCGGCTGTTTATGTGCCTTTTGGTGTTTAGGTTATTGAACTCCCCATATGAATAAAAAAAGTTTCTCATAGGCTATTAGAAGTGTTAAGTTATACCCCTGTTGTTAACAAGGGCATGCTTTTGCTGCCGACAGCTGTGGTTATTTGTGTGGTCTCAGTATTAGAGGTCAGAGAGATATAACTTCCTAATGTGTCCTTTGACCACAGAAGCCACTTGTCTCGTCTAACGCTGGTGTGTGTGTGTGTGTGTGTGTGTGAGTGTGTGAGTGAACCTCCCCAGTTCCCATGACTCCCATGTTTGAATCCATGCCTCCATCCTTCCTCTCCTCACTTCCTGTCTGCTGTCATTATTTTATCCTGATAGGTGCACATATGTGTACACACAGACACACACACAGACACACACACACATACACACCACCACCACGCCATGGGGGTGTAAACTCCAGAGAGACGACGACACGCTTTGATCACATCACTATAGCCCCCCCTCTGTCTGCTGACTGTTTGTGTGGCAGCTCTACTCGGCTGTCAGACCCACTCTCCGGTGGCGTGGGGGGGGGCGGGGGCTCGGAAGCCAGCCGTGTACATGAGTGGACAGTGAAGGATGCAGGTGTACCCCCCGAACAGAACAATCCCCCTCTTAAAGATACAGCCTGGCTTCCCTTCACGTCCGTGAGGTTTGGCCTGTATCGGTTTCTAGTTCAAACAGTGGCACCTCGGGGCAGTGAGGGCTGAAGCGGTAGTGGTGTGGTGGTGACTGTGACACAACGGCCATTGAAGATCTGAGAGGAGCTGGTTTTTGGTGGGATCGGGTGTCGGGTATGGAGCGAGGATGTAAGACAATCTATGGCAGTCTCTGGCTGCTCTGTAAACATGGGAGGGATGAAAGGAAGGAGAACAGAGGAGGACAGAGGAGCCATGACAGTGAGACTGGGGGTGGAGGGAGGATTAGAAAGGCTGTAATGATCACTGATCAAAGTCAACCACCGGAGGCAGGGGCGAGACAGGCTGTATATATACACACATGTATGAACACGCACAAACATAGAGTCAGTGTTGCAGCAGGTGAATGTGCACTTGTACAACTTTCAAACTGGCTGTGAAACTACTAAAACAGTCTAATGTTTAGCTCAGACCACAAGACGAGAATCAACCAGCTTATGGAGTATGGGAAAATACCGTAACAGGAAAATATGTCTTCCCCATTACAAGCCCTCAATGTGATAACGCTTCTTCGAATGGGGTCAATTTCACAAACCGCATATGCAAAACATAGCCTAAAGTCATCCAGCCAGGTTCAGCTGTTTACGTGGGGAGACAGCAGTTTTTCCTTTTGCAAGCTGGTTGCTTTTTTCGCTAATGTGTGGCTTATTTGATACGCTCTGTTTGGAGTTACAACAGTTAATGGTGCGTCGGTTGTGGAATGGAGCTAGGCACACAATGCCAGTGAGAACTGAAGGTGGTTTTTCCACAGTGGGATGCCAAAAACCATGTGCTTCACAGCATGTTTTGTTATTCTTTCTCACTCTTAGTTTGATTCTTAAAAAAAAAAAAAAAAAAACGAGAAGAGACTAGACAGAGTACTACTACGTGTAGAGGACTGCTGGTGGAGTGGAGTCCTGAGGGATAGTACTAACAGACATACGGACCACACTGAGTGTATTTACATAAAGGGGGTATCCATCGTCTTCTCTACCTCCATGAAAGCTATACATCTTCCTCTTCAAACCTTCTTAAGAGCACCATCTGTTTTTTCCCACGCAAGAAGGCCGCTACTTTGATTAAAGGATATAAATGTGCTCAGAGACACACACATTTACACACAGAAGTACACACACTGCTTGAGCCATGTCCTGAAGCATGTTGTGTGCATGGCCCGGCTCTGACTGCGATGCAGCCGGTGGTCTGACATAGATGCACACACAGTCTTGACAGGCGAAACCTCTCACACCCTCACAGCTACGGATAATTAACCAAACTCCTTTCTTTTCTGTTTTCTGCCAAGCCTTTGACCTGAATCTTACTTCGCCATATTTCACTGGCTGCTCAGAACTGTCTATAAACATAAGGGAAGTCAGCTGTGAATCATAGATATTTTAATTAGGCTGTGCAGATAGCTACTTAGCTGACGTGAACATAATCTCCCTCCTTTTTTCTGCCTCTCTGTAGCCTCAGCACAGGCTCCCAGCGGGTTGGAAAGCCATGTGGGACAGTTTTGCGCTGGCATCCCCATAAATCTGCGGGAGGCTGGATACTGGTTCTTTAACAGACAGCGAGCCAGGTCCTTGCAGGGCCACAAGCCAACACTTCTCACATCTCACACACCTCTTCAATAAAGTGTAATAAATATATCAATTAATCCGTCATAAAATTTAATTGCAGCGTGAGTTCACCTCACAACTTCTGGCTCATGACAAGGCAGGCTGCCTTCCATTCCGTTGCTAGAAAATGTGATATTTTGTCACTTGAAGGGACTGTCATGGGTCTGCACAAAGGACAGCAGCCCTGGGATCATGTCTAGCCCCAGGGGCCAGAGCACAGACCGAAGCTGCTGTTGTGTAGTATCCTTTACCGTGTGAACCTGATATCGGGGCACATAATCCACACACAGTGTCCACAGACCCCCTCAGGACAGCGCTTTTTGATGGCACCACCATTGATACTGAAGACGCACGGCTTTGATGTGGCCACAATGATGCTCAGCCATGTCATTCATGAACTTGTACCTCTGGAGAGTCCTCTCTTCTCCCTTTCGCTAGCTCCTTTTTTAAAATTTTTTTTTTTTAACTTGACACATGCTAACTGACAACTACTGAAGACTTCTTCAAGATTGAATTTGTTAGATTAATGTGTGTTTATGGTAAATTGGAATTAGTGATGTGCTGGAAGATTTTCATTAATTGATGATAGTCCAATTCCAAGTCCATTTCTAAGATAATGCTATCTACTACATACATGCATCCGAGACAGTAGTTATCTTAGAAATGGATTTACTTTTTGTTGTCTCACAGGATTACACAAAGTTGTTTTAAAGATTAAATTTGTAATATAAGCGTGTGGTTACATTCTTATACAGTTAGTGTTAGCGAACTAAACGACTAAACTAACAGTAGCTAGCATTGTGCTGTAGAGGAGCAGAAAAGAAGCACCCAAAAGTTTTTTGGGTTTTTTTTGTTGTTGTAAAAAAACAAACAAACAAAAAAAAAAAACTGACATGTTTAACTCTAAGCCACTTTTTGTAAAACATTACATTTCTGCGTGCCTGTTTGTTTTTGTCATGTTTGTGCTAGCAGCTGCTCATTTGGTGCTCTTAGCTAACTGTTGCTGCAGTAAAGAGGCACTGAAGAAATGGGGTGGGGGGTTTGGGGGGTGTTAAGGAACTTCACATAAAAAAGTCCCCCACACAGAAATCAATGGACAGGCTACTGATGTGAAAGTGAGCAGCTGAGCCAGTTTTTAGCATAGAAATAAAGTTAGCTCAGGTGATCATATGACAAACGCCTCCCTGCACAGAAGCATGCATGATTATATATTGAACCTTAAAAATAAAAAGTTGTAAGTCAGTAAAAAGAAGACAGCTAGGTAAATCACCTCCTAAACATACATAAACCTTAGAGTGAAATCATACACCTTTACATGACTGAAGTTTTACTACTTCAAAATAAAACCACTAGTAAAGGCAACATGGTGTACTCTGGTCAGTAAATAAGCTTGCTTCTGTCGTGACCTTGTCAAAATAAGCATTTCCCCTGACATTTAGCCATTTCCCTTAAGTCACTTTGATTGAACGTGTGGTTTAGCTCTCCCAAGAGGACCATTAAAAGGTTCCATAT